>NC_089276.1:6729491-6980802 GCF_963678975.1 Dysidea avara | reverse complement strand
CGATATTATATCGATACGATATTGGCATAAATATCGAAATTTCGATATGATTTTTGATAATTTTAAATTGTGTGGGTGGTGTAATGCGTGGGCGGCCGATATTTATAAATATGCTTGAAATACAATTTGCACACAAATTATTGCATAAAACTAATAATAAGCCTAGAAAACTGGCAGACAAGTTTTTAAAGTGGCTAGATAATACAAAACCAACCTTCATTTCTAGCGTGATTGCACAATCACACACTAAATGCTGTAGATTTATCGAAATACTCTTCGATATTTCGATAATTATCACAAAATATCACTTTTTCGATAAATATCGAAATCTGCTAAAGCAGTATTGAAAATCGATACGATAACGATATCGACAAAATTATCGCGAAATCGATATTTTTTCGATATATCGCACATCACTACTACACACACAAATCTGTAACAGTTCTTACAAGCTGAAATGTTGGCATATCGGTTCTTGTTGGTATTACTGGCATGAAGAGTAGCTTCAGTTGTTGGTGAATGGTCCGGCTCAACTGACTACAATATCAAGTACAGGACATATACAATATACAAGTATATGTACATGTGATGCACTTTACGGACAAGCAATAACCAATAAAGAACACTTGCTACAACACAACTACACTACATACCCCATATTCTTCGGAGAAACGGTAGTCAGAATCAGCGTGCATGTGAGCAACATGGTCCCTGAAATCAGATACTGGAATTGGCTGGAAGGTGCCCAAGTATGGCTGGGGTGCAACAGGATTTAGCACAACATTCTCAGACTCTGTGAAGGCAACTTCTCCAGTGTATATTGCTCTCTTGTCATGACGACGACTAAAAAGTACAGTGCATGCTATATTACTACAATTACAATTTCAGTATACATGATACCCCTGAATGACTTTTACTGCTTGGAGAGCAGAGGTGAGTATGTTGTGTAATCTCTTGATATATTTGTAGGTGTGTAGTGTGTGTGCCATTAAACAAAATTAAGGAGTACGTATGTCTGTACCAAATACATATCTGGTCATAGTTCAATTTTAAATCTCACAGTAGTTGGCTCTGTAAACTACTGATAGACAAAAATTAAATTTGCCTCTACTTCTGGCCTTATACTGAATGAACTCTGATGGATGCAAACATCGCATTGATACAATATAACTACTAATACCATACCTGTTTCAGTGCCCATACAAAAGTCTCAATAGTAGCAGTGAAATTTATCCCGTATTTCACTGGTAGCAGTGAAAAAGTTGTAATTGCAATTTCATTGGCTAGAATTTATGTTAACAATTAGTGTTGACACGTGTTTAGTACATAGTGACAAATTGCGTACATGGCAACGCTAATGCACAGCATGCGTATGCAGCGAGTATGGTATTAACTGGGAATAGCATGGGTAGCAGTGAAATTTGGGATAAATACCACTCTTGTTGTATTGGAAATGGTAAATTTCACTCGGCTTCGCCTCGTGAAATTTATCCCCATTTCCAATACAACACTCGTGATATTTATCCCAAATTTCACTGCTACCCATGCTATTACTAGTACATACGGTGTGCATCTATAATCCTTATTATAAGCAATATCAACATAACATGTGGCTACACTTACCGATAGTACCAGGCCACAAAGATCACCACTACTACTATTATGATCACTACCAGTAACGCGACAACTACTCCAGCTGCTATCCCACCTGCTCCACCACCACCACCTCCACCACTGGAAGTAGTTCGTTGTACGGAAGTGAAATTGTTTCCAAGCAGCAGAGGGCCTTCCTCCTAATATAAATAATTGCATGTCAAATGGTCAATTATCCAATAATACATATTTAATACTACCCCTATTTGCTTAATTCCTAACATTGTATGTACAAATGTAACAAAATCACCAATATACGTACCACACGTCCAGTATCAGAATCCAATCTGATATAGTAAAACACTCCGTACAATCTTCCTGACAATAATCTCTGATTAACATAAAGCATACCATCTGGACCCATGGTTGTACTTCCATCACCAAGTGTAAAATTGGTTTGCACATCTTGTGGTCTAGTCCACACAGCAGCAGTGTATACCTCTCTGTTTGTCATTCTGTTATAAGGAGGAGGTGGGTCACTACTTTCACCAATAATATCTTTGGGTAGATTATTATTATCAACTTGATTCCCTTGTATCAACACAACCACGACGCCATACAAGCTGAAAAGCACACATATAATTCACAACAAAATCAATTACATACATAATCTCTATCAAAAGTCTAATAGCAGCTTTAAGGGGTTTAAAAATTACTACATGATATGTTTCTGGGAAGCAATATCACACAGTAAATAACGGGCTATAGTTTTGTAAATATACAATACTTCGCCATATTTCAAAATCACGAGCTTTCTATCTGTTAAAAATCAACTGTTCCATGATAGAAGTTTTAGTTAGAGTGATTGTTACAGTCTGAGATATTAAGATATGCCAATAGACAGACAAAACAGACATATTCATTTGCTAAAAGATTTCACTTATCAATTCAGCAAGTCCTATTGGGTAACAACATACTTTCACCAACACGATAGATGCTAATACCAAATAGTCAAAACTTTCAGATGCCAAATTACTACCTAATACAGTAGTTAGTTAGTTAGTTAGTTAGATAGATAGATAGATAGATAGATAGATAGATAGATAGATAGATAGATAGATAGATAGATAGATAGATAGATAGGATTGGGTAATATAACAATATATTGTTGCTATCACAATAAAAGTATGAGATAATAATGTATCGAGGTTATTTTTATGCATCATGATATATTGAGTTTTATGATATATCGTGATATATAACATTAATGTAGCTGTCCTACAAATGAAGCAAATTACATGTAATACATAATTTGTGACCGAATTTTGGAAAATCAGCCATATGGGCGCATTTGACACTTAAAATATTTAATGACCAAATAACAAGCTATATACGCAAATCTACTTGTTAATAATTGTAAGCCATTCTCAATACCTTAAATTACTAGAAAATTCTAGAAATATTTTTATATTTGCACACTGCTCATAACGGTAACCCACTAAACTTGAAAATTCCAATTATTTCACGCGCGCCTATATGGGTGATTTTCCAAAATTCAGTCACGTTTATTGGACACAACCCATAACAAAACTTGTACTTATAAATATTACTTGGTTTTACTAATGTGAATATAATTTTGTGATATTATTGATTATTGTGATGGATACATCCATAATATATCATGATGCATTTTTTTAGGTATCGCCCAACCCTAACAGATAAAGATAGATAGGTGAAACTAACATACATAAATAATTTAATATCAAACTGTTACACTTACTATAGTGTTCCAACGTCAACCTGATCAAATCCAGGTAATCGTACATTGATACCACCAGTTGAGGGTTTAACGGTTACTGTTTCAATAGGTAAGTCACCAGTGTCTGCTATAGAGGAAACAACTACATAAATGCTTACAGGGTTGTGGAGTGAGCCTGAACATGTAATATAACCATACAGCCCTTAGCTGATAGCAACATAGATAGTTATTAAAATTTCTGCTCCAAAAGGTCAGTGAGTTCTGATTAAGTTACTCAATTATTTATATGGTATGAATAATTGTATTAAAATCAAAATGCCATCAAAGAAATTTGATGTGCTAAGTATGCATGCACAACTTTGCCAAAATAATGTGTTCGTGCTGTTAATCAGCTGTTTCTTATGGCTAGTGTTTAGCTTTGCATGTGCACTGAATTGCAAGAACCCTACAAGTAGTAAGGAATGTTGTTTGTAAAAAGTAAAGAAAATGAAATGGACCTGCTAGGGATGTGGTTCTGGTTCGATCTAGTTTGCTCTACTCACTCAGTATAAACAGCTGTGAACCTGCAGTTCGATTATGGCTCTAATTAGCGGAATAAGGATATGGAGAACTACAGCTAAAATGGCAACTGTAATGACGAAATGAAGCAACAGCAAAGTATTTAGGGTACAATACGAAAGGACAACCTCAAGAACAACAAAAGGACTCTGAAACAAACAGGTACGCATGTGAATAAATAGTTAACCAACTCCACAGAATTGAGAGGTTGTCTCCAACGCTGAAAACTTTATCATGCCTACTAACCTTATGATAACAGAGCACACAAATCCTTTAACTCCATCAACAATCTCTACTTAGATAAAAATTATAATTGTGGGTTTAAGTTTTTTCTTGGTGATTGGAGCGGGCTTGGCCTTCGTAGTATAAATGGGGCTAAAATATCGATCTGGATTGAGTTGAAGCGATCTCGTCCAGAGCAACCTGTAGTGTAAACAGGCTGTAATGCCTAATAATTAAACTGATGTGAACATGGGAGTTAACTAAACAGCAGAATTGCATCTAAGCTAAACAATAATTATCAAGACATGTGCAAATTATGTGGTGCTATCCTATCCTGCATGCAGGAACTGTAATAACATGATCAACAGTATTTAAAGCACTACTGCAAGCAGTAAAATTAACTTAATACACAGGTACACACTGAATCATCACATCACAAAGAATTGGAGTTACAAAGAGAAGAACTTGAACATGCACCCAATTGGCCTGCCCATGCCTACCCTATGCCTATCAAATGTGCTACTGCATACTTTTCCAACAGTCCATATGTAGTGTAGCAATACCTGGATGCTATGAACTTATATGAGAAAAAGTGAGTTAGAAAACGTATGCACCAAAAAAGTCTATAAAACAAAAAAAAAAGCTTTATCACTGGCGGGATTCGAACCCTACAAAGCAGTAACTGCAACAACTTCAGGGAGGTGCTTTACCAGCTGAGTTGTTTATTGTGTCATTAGCAATGGAATGCAGCTGAAGTATTCTCTACATCATGGCCTTCTTTTAATAAACATTGCGATGTAGCCAGATGGTGAGCATTTCACTTTGCGTGTGAATCAGTCGTCTCAATACGTGCACAGATTGCCAAGCAATTGTCGTAAATAGCTGACAAATGAAAAAGTGTGTCACGAAAAGGTGGCAGAAGGTAAAAAAAAAGTTGTCATGGGCTGGAATCAAACCCTGGACCTTTGGGTTAACAGTTCTATGTGCTAACGCTTTGACTGTTTGTGACAGGAATGTAGCTCAGGTTTTCCTCTACACCAACGCTTTCAACGCTTTATAGAGAACAAACAGAAGCAGGTAGTGATTTGTAACAACAACCTTGGAGTTGCCAGATGATGAGTGCCCGTGTCGATACGTTGTTTGGTTGTCGAGTTAGTGATGTCGCAGATGGACAGATAGACAGACAGCTTTTCAGCTTTATATATATAGATATGTGAATGGATCTGCAAAAACCTAGAATAATTGTGCAAGCCTAAATTTTCAGTAGTAGGATTGGTACCTGCCTCACGTGCAGGACCATTTCACATTAAACAGAATAACATAAATCAATGCATTGGGAATGAAGCATTAAAGATCATGTCCTAAAGTAGCATGCATGGTGATATTTTTTGAACCTTATTCCACCATCATGCAAGCCTAATCAGAGAATTGCATGTAAGCTAAACTAATAATTATCAAGACGTGTGCAAATTATGTGCAAATTATGTGGTGCTGTCTTATCATGCAGGCACTGTAATAACGTGATCAATAAAAAAGTATTATGCATTATTTGTTGTAGCTATACTGCATGCAAAGGTTTGAGCAAAATTAACTTATCACACAGGTGCACACTTCCTGGCTAATTGTTTTTATAATTTAGGCAATTTAGTGAAGTAGTAAGAATTGAGTTACAAAGAGAAGGCACCTACTCTAATACAACACACAGAACAAACATAAAAACAAACGAACATGCACCCAATTGGCCTGCCCATGCCTGCCCTATATCTATCAAAAGTGCTATTATAGACTTTTCCAACAGTCCATATGCTGTGAAGCAATACCAGGATGCTATGAACTTACTATGAGCAAAAGTTGAGTTTAGAAAAACTATGCACAAAAAGGTATATAAAACAGAAAAAGTTTTGTCACTGGCAGGATTTGAACTCTCACCCTACACAGCAGTAACCGCAACAACTTCAGGGAGGTTCTTTACCAGGCTGAGCTGTTCACTGTGTGGTTAGCAATGGAATATAGCTGACGTTTTCTCTACATCATGGCTTTCAATGTGCTGTAGCGGATGAAGGAATGCATGTAGAACCTTGCAATAAACTTTGCAACATAGCCAGATGGTGAGCATTTCATTTCGCGTGTGAATCATGTTGATGTGTGCATAGATTACCGAGTAAGTGTCATCAATAGCTGACATGAAAAATTGTGTCATGTAAAGGTGGCACTGGGAAGAACAAAGTTGTCATGGGCTGGAAGTGAATCCTGGACCTTTGGGTTAACAGTTCTATGCGCTAATGCTTTGGCTGTTCGTTCGTGGTTTGACAGGAATGTAGCTCAAGTTTTCCTCTACTCCAACATCTTCAACGCTCTGTAGAGAGCGAATGAAAGCACGTAGTGATTTGCAACAACAAACTTAAGAGTTGCCAGATGATGAGCACTTAAATTTGTTACAGTTCTGTGTCAATACGTGCTTTGGTAGTCAAGTTGGCAGTGTCACGAGGAAAGAATGCAGACAAACAGCTTTTCAAATTTATATAGATAGCCCATTGATAGCAAAATAATATTTGCACAATTAAAAAGAAGTTCCGTAAAATTTTTAATGCTTTGTTCTTTGTGAAGAAAGGGTCTAATGATAAAAACTTGGGTATCACCTTATTCGCCTACCCAAGGGGAGTCCAAAAATCTTTGTTGTACAAATTGATCTTTCTGTTGTTGCTACTTTGTAGGGCTGTAACTCCAAAATTTGTTGGCTTCTGGAGAGGTTCTCTAAAATGAGACCTCCTATCTCCAGTTGAGGGAGTCAACACATACCGTATAGTGGGTTATTTTTAACGTAGAAAATTTTGCACAAGACACAAAATCTGAATTTCAAAGGATTGTAATTGTGAAAAGTGTATATTTCGAAGTCCGGGCGGATTTCAAATAAACAGAAATTCGTGCCATAAATTATGAAGATTATTATTATTAGGACCGCGTCACATACAACCAAGTACATACA
Source organism: Dysidea avara (assembly GCF_963678975.1). Classification (NCBI taxonomy): domain Eukaryota; kingdom Metazoa; phylum Porifera; class Demospongiae; order Dictyoceratida; family Dysideidae; genus Dysidea; species Dysidea avara. Next base: position 6,973,684 of record NC_089276.1, on the reverse strand, counting down.
CCAATGTGACAGCCCCCCTGGTAAGGCTATTAGGTGGTGAAGGCATGATCCCCAAATCAACTCAATATGTCACAGTAGTGACAGATAAAACACAATAGTGGCACTGTAACTAAAGGCCACCAGTAGCTAAGTGCCAGTACATCAATGGTGTGGTAATGACACAGTGATGTGTACATAGTATATGTAATTATGTATACAACACGTACAGGAGAGAACTATGCATTATTGCAGTATTGTATGCAGTAATACATTATAGGCAACATCAACAGATAAAAATTATTAACTAATATACAGTAAAGTATCAATATCAACTAGAGCTAAATAAGGTTCATCAGTGGCACAGTGACGGGTGACACACTATAATTATGCATACACAACTTGCAGGAGATAGCTACACAATACTGTAGGAGTATGCAAGCCAGATGAACCAGATAAAGGAAGACAGCCAAGCCAGCCAGAACCTAGTAGCTAGCCAGGTGAAGGCAAAAAAGATTAAGCATGTATTGAATTGCCTGACACCAACACAAAGGAAGTTCACCATGCCAGCTGCACAAGACAAGATTGTTTACTTGTATTCCATATTGTAAAGAGCGTGGCATGTGTTTTAATGTATTTTTGTATTGTTAATTAATTAAATATTTTATGTGACTGGCAGCTGGCATGGAGACTTGAGACGTTACAAACATAAAAACTTACTTGTAATCTTCTTGTTTACGTGTAAAGTCACTTCCACGGACATTCGCTAGTCTTCTCCTTCGTGCAATTTGTAATTAAGCAAGGGTGTGGTACTGGGCGTTATATAGAATTACACGTATGGTCAAGTCATCAACACGAATGGGCACAACGATTATACGTTTGTGCCTTCGTTCACAGGCGAATCGATCCCCGGTTAGTTTATGTCTCTCGGCCTCGTAGTTTTCTCAAACATTAATTATTTATTTATTATTTATGACGTAATTTTAACCGTGTTTCGTATTATTCTTAGTACTTGGTTGTATAATTAACACTTTACAGTGACCAGCACTGAAGGTCTACAGCAACATGTGCTGCAGCCTTAGGATTACCTAACCTAATTTCAAGGACTTAGATTTAGATGCGTGAATGCTTGCCAAAAAGTGACTTACTGATGAAATAATTCCCATCCCTGTGCACTAGAGAGAAGACTGAGGGAGTCTCGAGTGGAGTAAATTCACTGCTCGATCGTAGCAGCTAGCTGGTTACCTAGCTACCATAGATTCTAGAGCAGATGGCATCAATTCCCATTTTGGATCACCTGTTTTCTGGTTATTGGTACAGTAATGATACAGTTTACTCATTATCATGAGCTAAAACTCGAGGAAATCACACAAGCGAATCACCAAAATTGGATCGTTGTTTTCACCTGTGGGAATCTATTTTCAAAGCACAACCAGATGTTGGAATTTATTTTTGAAGAAAAGGGTCTCTTCGAAATATCCGAAAATAAAAACCTTTCAAAAATTACCAGCTATACGGTAGCACACCTCAATGATCACTGAAGTGGCACTGCAGATCTCACGACTGATCACTGATCTGTTAAGTAATCAGTGAGCTTCACTATATATACAACAATATAGAAAGTGATTGTGGGTTTACATTTTGTGCAAGATATGACATGATGTTTTACCAAACCCACAATCAATCAATCAATCTATCTGCTAGTATAAATACACCCACATCATTTTCTAATTAGAGACTGACCACTCAGATATTAGTGACTTCAAAAAAAACTTCAGCTTCGCCTCAGGTTTTTAAACTCATGAGGATCCTCACGGTAGATCTCTAACTATTACTTAGTGTTACATTAATTCAAGCTCACCCCAATAATATACTACAAGAAATAACAACTGTATATACCACAATATTAAATATATGCATCAAATCAGAGCTTTGTACCGTCCATTAAATGTGACTGGATCTGTGAAAACCCAGCATAATAGTATGGCTATCAAATCCTTTATTAATAGCTAAATGTATGCTCTGGTGAAGTTTCAGCCTCGTATATAATAACTTTGGGGGTTACAGTAGCAACAACAGAAAAATTGATTCGAAAAACGAGTTGTAACTTACGAATGCAATGATATACAAAATTGCAACTTTCACCATCGTGTTTGCCATGAATAGGGAAATTTATTGCTAGGTAATTTTCTTCACTGCATAGAGACAAAATCATTGAAGAAAGAATTGCGTATGATCACTTTAACATGACATAAGCAAATGCCTATAACTCACGTATCCATTGGTCTACTGCAATAAAACAAAGATTTTTAAACTTCTCTTAAGTAAGCGAATAATGATATCCAAGTTTGTATCATTAGATCTTTTCTTCACAAAGAAAAAAAATAAATAGCATTAAAAAATTTATGGATCTTTCTTTTGAAATATGCAAGTATTTTACCTGTTGTGAATCATTTATTATGCTATAGGAAATTTAGGCCTGTGTCACTATGTCAGGTTTCTGCAAATCAGGTCACAAATGTTTACTTACATCACACATACACATATTAAATTAATTAAATTTAGAAAATGGGTCACAGTAGCTCCTCTGCGTTCATACCTGATGTGTTTGTCCTTTGATGGATCTCTTCTTCAATAGGAGCATTAGGAACACCATCTCCCATCACTGACATGTGAATAGAGTAGTTAGTGAAGATCATTAACTGAGTCAAATTGTAGCTTGTTGTAGTGACTGATGATGTAACACTCATATTGTTGAAGTTATCACTCGATATGTTAGGAAACATTTGGATTACACTGGGATCAGCTCTATAGTAAACAATATACCGAGTTAGTTCACTGTTGGGATATTCAGGATGATTCCAAGTGAGGCAGATTGAAGTAGGAGATGATGGAACAGCTTCAAGGTCACGAACAGCGGTAGGTGCTACAGAGACAATGAAGATACATATAGACAACACATCACGTAGATACGTGGCATACACAAAGCACACAGCTGTTGCAAATTTTAATAATTAGAAAAATTATGACATTCAAAAAAAAGATTTTTCTATAAACATTTAGCTACACATTCTTGTTCTAAAACACCATTGAATTTTGATTTAAAAACTCCTAGATATAGAGCAAAGCAGAGGAGGTTGGACATGTGCACAGGAGTACATATAAAAACTAAGTGTCACTTAAAGTGCACTTCAAGTTTAGTATATTCAGCTGGTTTAACTCTACCGCTTCAAGCACAGAGTCACTGTGTCTCTTGTAACTTTAAGGGCTATGTGGAAGCATATTTGTAGATGGAAATGAAACCTTACACACTGAAATGAAGCTCAATATTCATTTAGGAAAATAATATGAACACTCAAATAGATAAAGGTGCATGGAGACCACTAACTGCTGCTGAAATGTATTCCCCATAATCTGTGTCTTGATATCTAAACTGTGTACACAAATGAAAAGTAAAAAAAAAATCAGTAGCTGTGTCCAACCACCTATGGCTACAGAGCATTCTCTACAAACATACAATACTATATTATACCAATTACACACATATCATTGTATGAAAATACACACGGTACCAGCATACCTGCAGGACTACTCTGATTTTGAATCTGAACAGGACCATTGTTAATAGAGTATTTGATATTAATAGTTGTGATGGTAAAAGTGTAGTCACTGAAGTAGAAAGCATCAGGAATGACATGTTGATCCACGCCTTGTTCAATACTTATGTTATTGAATGTACCATTGTACTGAGGTCCAACAGTATAAGCTGAAGTGAAGGAATAGTCAAATTGTTGATAATATGATCCATTGGATGATCCATCGGATAGTGTAGGAGGAGATTCCCAAGTGATTGTATACGTTCCTCTGGTGTTATTCCCAGCTGTAAACACTGCTTGTAGGTTTGCCACAGGAGTAGGTGCTAGAAAATAGACACATCAACAAGATGTGGTTAGCCATAGAAGAGCATAATGCTATTTTCATTATGTAAGTATTGGGTAGCAGCTAGGCTGGGTTATATAAAAATAATTGCAATAGGCCCTCACCCCTTTAAAGATCACGTCACCATACCTAAAATAATCAGTGCTGAGGACACACCCCTCAATGATCTAGCTCCATAAAAGACAAGGTATTGTACCATGCCCCCTTAGCTTAATCTACCATGTAGCTGAGTAGCGAGATCGAGATACTCTAATACAGCAGTCACAGCCACACGTGTATTTACAGCTATGCTCTAACAAAAAGTAGTGAAATCAAAAACTATTAATTTAAAAATGAAGTAGGGTTCTAGCGATAAAAAGCAGAGAAACAAGAGATGAAGACTATTCCATAAAGATGGTTTTCGTCACGCATAATAGAGTAGAGGACATAGAAAAGTTTACATTTCGTTTCCGTGGTCCACTTATAATAATGGTAAACAATTAATGCACACTAAACGGCTTTAGTTTTAAAATGAAACGTAAACAGAATATTTCATTGAGCATGTACAGGTATGTATGTGTTACTAAGCTCTACAAAATTGTACTATACAGCTCTCATTGCAGGTACTACACACATGCTGGAGTGCTAAGGTTCCCGGCATGGAACTCAGGAAGTAAAACAGAACAGATAGTTCTGAGAACAATGTTTGTGGTTAAAGTAGTTAGTTGTACTGCAGTTGCACTTTCTTAGCAGCCAAAATGGTAATGAATAAAGTAATGAATTACAAAATACAAAACAACATTGTATTTACTTATGCTGTGTTTGATTTTTTTTGAGCACAAAAAAAAATATTTAAAAATCAACTTGTTATATGCTGTACATCCCCTGTGATTAATTCTTTGGTGGTACTGTTTTTCAGTGAAGATATGCTACACATACAAACTTGACAAATGCTTCAGCTTACCATCTTCATCAGTAGAGTTTATGGCAGTGTCAGGATCTCCTAGACCTGCTCCAGTCCTTCCTCTCACCTCAACAGTGTAGTTAGTATTAATAGATAAATCATTAATGGTGTACCACAGTGTATCAGGACCAGTGATGTTCACTCTCATTCCATTATTAACACAATCACCCACTGAACTGGTCTGGATATAACAGAGTTCATAACCAGAGAGGACACCTCGATCACATGATGGTCTATCCCAAGTGACCACCAGGGTAGTTGAGTTACGAGGCATCCCAGGATAGTTTACTGTGAGGTTATTGGGTGCCAGTGGAGCTGGAGAAGTACACACACGTGTGCACATGTAATACACAGAAAAACATTTAATACTACAAGCAAGTAAATGAGCTACTTCAGTATTGGTATATTTACTCACTGTCTTCTCTTGTTATGAAAGTGCCATTGAGTGGAGGGCCTTCACCAACAGAAGTGGCAGCAAACACTGAATAACTGTATGTCCGGTAGGCAACTAGTAAGAACAAAATGCATGTATATCATGTTGGTTGCTCTACAAAGAGCATGCCTCTTGCATACTAAAGTAATAACATTTTTATGTACCACTCTGCGTGGGCAGTTCAAAGTTCCTGCCAGTGCCATAATTTGTATATGGCACTCTTGCTGACCGCGGCGAGTGCATTACACTGGTCGAGTGCATTATAAGTTCTGTGCAGCAATACACAAGTGCCGGCAGCCGAGACCACTACGACACCTCACCTAATAGGTGGAAAGACACCTCACAGATCACTCGAATTCTTTTATAGCCTGACATGTAAAGGTCGATTGTGGACCATGACGTCACCAATACGTATAATGTTTACCAAGCAGCCAATGGCGATCGAAAAAGCCAATGTGGTGGCCACAACTCTAGTCTACATATATATATAAACGTACTTATGCACCTTACTAGTCTGGTGCAATCCAAACCCAGATTAAACTGTAGTCCACTTCGACAATGACTCAATAAAACTATTATATTCTAAATAATACTCACCTTTATGTTCGACTGTGGTAACCAGTTTTTGTCATGCCACCAGATTTGAGTTTAGCCAGTGTCAATAGTAGGAAGTAGACTAGCATCGTTTAGTAGTTAGGTTTTGTTTACTTAAACCATTTATTAGCTGCTTTTTTTTCACTCAAGAGAATCACTATGGCAATTAGTCTGGCGCTTAGTCTATATGATGATTGAGTGATCACGCTGGCATGATGAGCACTACATGAACAGCGAATGCAGGTTAGTGATATAACCCATAGCATACTAGCTTTCAATATCTCAGGTGGCTGCAGTACTGTAGAGGGAACGTCATTGCAACGCTCGGCTTGGTTACCCACAATCGATGTTAGAAACCTGGCCTTTATAAGTGTTACAGCTGCCTTGTGAGACTCTCCCCACCTATTAGGTGAGTGGTACACAACAGTTATACAACGTGCACTCGTGCTCTGCCTGTATAAACGCACTTTCCTTCAGCCTGACAGCCCTCAGGCTCGTGCGTTTATATCAGGCAGAGCACTCGTGCCCGTTGTATAATTGTATAATACACTAACCTAGATCATCCAATGTGATATTGGTAGGAGCTTCGCCAGGTCCAGTAAAGTTAGCAAATGCATTCATTGGTTCTGTGCCGAGTGGTGTGACCCTCTTTCTTCTACCTCCACCACTACCATCAGATATCTCCTGGAACTCAACACGATAGTAACGGATGAATCCATTAGGATCTGATGGAGGGTCCCACGTAAACACCACATTAACAACTGTATCATTAGTGTCATTTACTATCCTTATGTTTTGTACTGTAGTGGCAGGAGCTGTAAGAATATGACGATAAATGTAGTTAAAATCATTGTTAACAACATACACACACACATACACACACACTACTGGTCTACACATAAACAATCTGGTGTGACAGTAGCAGAGTCAATTATTACTGCCTGACATAGGCCATTTGTCAGGCAAATATCATGCATGACCGACCACAATGGAACCTGCCTGACAAAATGTCAGATCAAAATACAAGGAAGTAGTCCAAGGTTGTATAGTTTTTTTAGTGCATAAGTAAATAATGAACACAATAATGATTGTACCATTATACATACTAAATCTATTGATGTATTCCCTGAATACCAAATTGTGTAAAGCAGCAGCAGTGCATCAATGTCAGGTAAAGCTTTAGTTCGCCTGACATTTTCACGGGGGTTTTTAAAAATTATAATTGTCTCTGCTGTGACAGTAGTAGATACACTAAGGAAGAACTGTATTTCTCACTTAAAGAATAATAAAATTGTATGCTTACTTGATTCATTGGTCATAATCATAATAGTAGCATTCACATCACTCTCCCCAACTTGGTTGTTAGCTGTTACTTCAAAAATGTATAGCTGAGACTCATTCAGACCAGTAACGTCAAGTTCCTGTAAATAAAAGTAGTTTCTAAATAATTGGCGCACGGAAAAGCAAACCAACAAAAATGTAACCTCAACTTTTCATTACTGACTATGTGCACAATAGACAAATTTCATAATAATGAAAAAATTAACGGTTGCCTACATTTTACATTATTTGTAGGTGTCAATTAATGCCTAAAGTCACCTCTGCAAGTTTTAAAAGGATAGCATATGTAAGTCGTGAGATATCACATTTTGAAGCTGCAATTTTCCCATACATTGTCAATGATAGGGGTAACAGTTTCCCCTTCTGGGAAATCGCATAAATCATTGGATTCAAAAATGTCATATCTTATGACCTACATATACTATTCATTTAAAACTTATTGTTTACATTCACACCTTAGCCAACAGGTTTTGCCTGACTAGCAAGTAATGCAAGGGACCTGCTGATAAATATCAGGTATGGCACACAAAACAGTTCAACTGTTTAATGGTAGGAGTTGTAGTGTGGTACCATTAAAGTCCTTAAATGATAGTCCTTACCATCTCTGTAATATTGGTAATCATAAAGTAGTCACTAGACATGCTATCATTTTGTCGATAGTAGATGTTGTATGATGATATGATCCCATTTTGTTGTCTAGCCATGACAGGACCCCAACTGAGCTCCACAATTGTAGCATTAATGTTCCTTGCATCTAGACCAGTTACTGCACCACTGGGAACTATTGGGAAAGAAAAAAATTGAAATCTCACATATATACTGTATTTATTGTATTTCTAAATAAGGTCTAATGTTATAGTAGGTCTTCTAAGTCAGTTTGTATTTATTTTGGTGCATTGATTAAAGCTGGTCAAGTGAGCAAAATTAATTTTGCTTGTGTTAAGTTAATACTTCACTAGCACTAACCAACCAACCAAACTGATATAATACATATGTATTGTATATTAGCAGCAGTTGTTAGAGTGACTGTTGTATTAGAATATCTCAAGTCAGACAAGGGGTGTGCAGCTAGCTAGGTCTTGTCTTCTGTTAAGTAAATAGCTAGATTGTGAAGGGGTATGGTCTCCATACTCTATTGAGATTATTCAACCTAGATCTTTACTAGATGGATGTGGTCGCAAACCTATCATGAACTAGTCTGGCAGCGCCCGCCCTTTTGCATGGCGATGTAAGACAAATTGTGAACGGGATCCCAATTACGAAGTTGCAGATATCTAGCTAATATACCTCTTATAGTGGCGCCAGGACTGAAGTGCTTCTGAAATCTAGCTCTGAAATATTTCTGTGGTGCCTAAATATGCTGCTGAAAGAAAGTGTTGATACAGAAAATTAACACCTTGATATGGTTTCATTGGATGAAGAAGAAGATAAGCAGCCTGATTGGAAATAAAAGAAAAGACAAGGCACAGAGGGCCTACACTTGTCGGAACCCCAAAAGGCACATCCCACTGGTGAAATTGTTATTGGGCGGCACGCAAAATTTTCGGGGCGATCCCTACCGTACTGTTTGATGATATCTTTCACTGTCTGTACAAAGAAAGGTTTTTGGTTTAAGGTTACGGAATAGTTTAAAATGCGTGGGCGGAACAAATTACCAAACCTGCTTTAACCCAAGCAGGGATAAATAATTTCAACAACTGTGTTGTGTTAGCATTACAACTAATTGTGCTTGTTTGTTTTTACTACAGAACAATGACTGTCCTTGGGTGTGTGGTCTACAATAGAGCGATGTTTTACAAAAAATGCGCCGCCAAAAACCAGACTAACAGATTACTGAATCCTTATAATTTCAACACAAGTGGCTAAACAACTAAAATATCTAGGTCCTGTGGAAGCGATTTTTTAAGTTACTGGTTGTATAGACGTTTTATTGAACTTTTAATAGTTTTTTCAGGTGAAACAAGCTCTTTGAAGGCTTGTATCCGAGTCACTGGGGAGAAACACGCCAAAAACGCTTCCACAGGACCTAACAAATTTAATATACAGTATCACTATGCCCTAGAAATGCCAATACAACCTACAGCTTTTGCTGTATTTGGCGGCGGAAAAACATGGTAGTGACAGCTGGAACCATAGCTGGAACTGAGCGATGCGTACGGGCGCTGGCTTACTTGTGTTACTACAACAATTGTAGTGTTCCACCTGCCTCAAACGACACTGTAGCTACATAAAAACATTAAATATGAAGGGCTTCACTTTCATTTGAAACTTTTCATGCTGCTAGACTGGTTTTATGGTCTTCTCAAAAATAATTGATAGGCATTCAAAATTTTGAATGATTGCCCGTGACTATACCGTAACCTTAACGCAAGTTAGGATTGTGCCTACCTAGCTTGTCTTAAACTCACCAAAAACCTACCTTCGTACAACTAGTGTGCTTGATAGCCAAGTTATATGGATGACTGATAAACGAATAGTATGGCTGCTATACAGATAGCCACTCCGTTACATTTATCACAAGTACAAATTGTGTAATTCACTTACTATCTGGTAATGTTTGTACATTGATAGGTGAACTGTAAGGACCAGCTCCTGCTGCAGTATGGGCTCTCACTTCTATAGTGTAGTTACCAAACTCCTCTAAGTCTTCTATTAACAAACTGGTATCATCTCCCATTGTAGTGTCGAGTGTTAGTGATCTATCGTCATTAAAGTCTGAAGTGTTGTAGCGTACTTCATAATGTGTGATGACCCCATGATGATCTTGACATGCTAACTCATTCCATGTTACATTAATAGTTGTAGTAGTTGGGACTGGAGTAGCCACCATTGGAGCAACACGAGGAGCTGGGAATTGGAGAAGAAATGTAATACAATGATGATCCCAACAACAAGTCAGGAGTTCATAAATACTGCAAGCCACCTTGTGGTAATCTTGTACTCCTGGTGCAACCATAAGATATTTTACCTGTAGCACATACTGAAATTCTATAAAGCCACTAAGGGGTATACGTGAATACAAACATTTGTAGGGTACAACTATTTACCACCTACATTTTTGATAGAAAGGCATACAGGGAAAATCATATACCATATTACAGTTATGTTGGACACTAGCTACTACACTATCACAATACCTTCCTCCATTGTTCTAACACTAACTGGTATACTGGGTACACTGGGACAAATATCATTGATGGCAATCACAATAAAACTATAACTCTCTCCAGGATGAAGGTCAGGGATCATGGCCTGCTCCACCATACTAGTCACTGTCACATCTTGTGATTGATTATTAGGTGCCATTACCAGACAATCAGGATTCTGGTAGGTGATATTGTAGCCAGTAACTGGAGCATTATTGTCATGAGGTTCAGTCCAGTTGATGAAGAGATCACGTGAAGCAACATTAAACAACCCAACATTAATGGGTTCATCAGGACAATCTATGATAGGAGAAATGATAAAACATTAAGATACTCAATTACAAAGAGTGTTACTACAATATTGAGACTTTATAATAAGCATTTTAAAACAAAAAAAGGTAAACATTTTGAGTCTGACTTGACACATTAAAAGTCATTTCTTGGCCACCATCATTAATGTCACATTTATTTCACACTAGCCATTCTTTGAAGACCGTACTCCTTTTTCATATCTTGGGAGTTAGATATAATTTACGTATTTACATACGCTAGACCCATAATCAGCTAATGGCTTATGAGTACATGTTTCTGCCTCGACTATTCAATAAGTACTGTATATAACAGAGTCAAGGTTTCACTTACATACTATATAACACTAACTTGCCAGGATTGTTGAATGTTGTTAGATTTGTCAACTAGATTAAGTATTTCAATTAATCAGGACATGTATGATTTTTGTAATACTTGGTCATACAAATTATATAATAATTCTTTTACTACAAAGGTTTGTATGTGTAACTTCTAAGAGAAAATTCAGCTGTTTCTTGTTTCAGTAGGCAAAATATGTATCGCATGTGTAATTTCTCAAAAAGTGTGCATAACTCTTCATCAAAATCGTACAACAACAATTGGAACATAAAAGCAGTTTAACATGTTAGTGTAGCTCTTCGAATCTGAAGTACACTAGATAAAGCATGCTAGAGTTCTGTGAGTGGTGCAAATATACAGAAAAGTTTGAAGGTGTGTGTACACCAAGGGAATTTCCACAGTAAGAATGGCTGGTCACAGGTACATGTAGTTTTGGGTTCCCATATCGTATAGCCTAAATATTTTGACAGGCAAATATTTCGAGGTTGAGCAATGTTGCTAAAAATAAAATTTTCACGGATTTGCAAACATTCCCAAAATGTATTAGACTAAATGGAGGTCAAAATATTTCAATGGCAAACTTTCGCTGATAACATCCAAAACCACGAAATCAGCAAAAATTTTCCCTCCTCAAAATATTTAGGCTATACAGTATTACGCATACTTGCGTGCTGCACATCCACAATGGCTCAACCACACACAACACACTACCAAATGTCTTGATACTCACTTTGTACAATAACTGTAGCATTTTGTATGTCAGTAACTACTACATTAGTAGCCACACACTGGTATAGTCCTGTATCACTAGTAGTAGCATTAGTGACAGTGATAACACTACTATTAGATCGTAGTTCATCTGCTGGTGCAATTGTGATCACTGATGGGTCTCTAATGGTATAGGATGTGCCATTCTGTCTCCACTCTATGATAGGAACTGGATAACCTGTAGCATTACATGTTAGCATGAATGACTGTCCAGCTGTGACATTCTGTGTCTGTGGACTATCCACTATCACTGCAGCCACTAGGAGAGAAAACACAACCACCAACAATAAAACAGTAAAATACAAAAATTACTCAAACATTTCCTCACCATTAAGAGTAGCATTGACGGTAATATCACCAGCATTATTAGTGATGGTACACTGATAGTCACCACCATCTAATGGGTCTGTATTGTCCAGTATCAGTTCCTGTATAGAAGACACTACCGAATTGTCCCTTAGTCGTAACCACTCATAGGTATTGCCAGGACCACCTTCAGCATAACATGTGTAGGTGACCATATTGATGACTACTACTTCAGTAATTGTAGCATTGTATGGAGCAACTACACAGAGAATAGAACATGTTATATATCTCAACTGCACAAGTACAATGTACATATTTACAATCTAGTAGTCGGACTGTTAGTATCCCATATAAGGCAATTGTTAGCTACATATATAGCAAAGACTAATGCACATCAAGCAGTTTTCTCCCAGAAACTATGGCAGTGTACACAATTGATTGTCATACTTGCTCAAATAAAAGCCATCCTCACATAGAATTCGTGACTACTAGAAAGTTAATTGTCAACATGTAATACCAAGTTTGGCAGTTGTAAAACATCAGCCACTATTCATTTGTAACAAAAGGTTTATGTACTAGTAGTCCGACTACTATTTTATTGCTAATTTGCAAAGATGCCATTAGCTCCTTGTTACTTCCTTATGGGGTCATCTCCAAACTGAATTTGGTACATAAATAATTATTTACTCTTGGTACCATGAATTGCTGGTTTCTGGTCAATACACAACATACACTTTTACTAGTAACCACTGCTGTACTGAATGACACAACATTGAAAACCCAAACTATATGTTTGATGATTGTACACTTGTTTCTAATGTCAGTGCAAAACAGCTAGTATGATTTCAATGAGAACTAATTCAACAAACGTAAGTAGAAAACCTGCTGAATGGCTATAAAATCTCAACTCACCATAAACAGTGATGGTGTTCATACTAGTTCCAGCATCATTAGTGACAGTACAAGTGTAATTCCCTCCATCAACTGTAGCTAGATCACTAATAGTAAGGGTGTTGGTGTTAGTAGTTGTGGTGGCTGAGAATGTATTAGTCCTGCTCCAACTGTATACTAAGTCTGGTCCACCTTCTGATGAACAGTTCAACTCTAACTGACTTCCATTATCATATGTGTTATCACCCATGATGACCACATTGTATGGAGCAACTGAAGGACAAGACACATGCACACTTACACAGAAGTAAGTCAGTGTGTACTATTAAAACTAACATGAAGAAATCACAACATGCAGATACATATTCACACAGTGGGTTCTTGCAATTGTTAGGGAATAATTTATGAGTTTGCCTGGCATGAATCTACAAAACTAAGTAAATCCAATGAATTTGTATACTGAAGATGAATTAATAGGTGGTGTCTTGAAAATAAAATGTAAAAAAAACAACTCACCATATACAGTAACAGTCATAGTGTCAGTCCCAGCATCATTAGTGACAGTACAAGTGTAATCCCCTCCATCAACTGTAGCTAGATCACTAATAGTAAGGGTGCTGGTGTTAGTAGTTGTGGTGGCTGAGAATGTATTAGTCCTGCTCCAACTGTATACTAAGTCTGGTCCACCCTCTGATGAACAGTTCAACTCTAACTGATCTCCATTATCATATGTGTTATCACCCATGATGACCACATTGTATGGAGCAACTGAAGAACAAGACACACAATAGTAAGATAGTGTATATGTAGTAAACTGTAAATCTATTATTTCTAATGAATGTCAGGAGGAGTATGAAGGATGACTGCTTAAATGTATTGTGCTATGTAAAAGAAATAAAGTATCATCCTACATGTACATGACAGTATGAATTAGAACTGTTCAATAATTGAGAAATGTATATTAGCTTAAAGCACTTGTGTGGGTGAAGACCAATCAAATCAGAGTGCTATTATTTCCATACAGTACTGAAAGGAAAATATTAGGAGAATACAGCACTGCGTATGGACAATACAGCATTGTTGATCACGTGTGTAACATTTTAAATCGCCAGAAGTAGCCAAAACGATGCTATCTGTTTGTTTTATGACCAAACTTGTACTATATAGACACTTACCAATTGTCTGATGGCTGAAAACCAACACAGTTCGAGTCTACAAAATGAACGCTCTGAACAAAGACAACCAGAATGCACTTTAACCAGTTAAAGCACTGCTATACTTGTAAAAAAAAAATGGCACTCTGGCGTGGTCTCAAGTCGATTACAGCACTTGGCTTCGCCTCATGCTGTATTAGTCTCTCACCCATGTCCTTGTGCTATTTTTTTTCCACAATGCACTCACAGTGGTACTATAACTAGTATAGATATGTGAAACACATGTACAGACAACATTGTACTCCTGAACTATTTGTCTACAAAAGATCGTTGTACAGTGCAGCTGTAAATTACATCTTATATGGCTTGAAGATAGAGCTACAACTACACAAAGTCTTTACAACATGCATTGTAATATGGATTCAAAAGTGAATCACCTTATTGTAGATCTCTATAAGGATATAATAAATAATGCAGTCATTGTTATTACAAGTACACCCAAAAATTTGGAATTTTCAACTAGAGTAGGGATTGATAAAAAGAACTGAAACAAACTGCCCAGGTCCAGTTATGGATAATTTCTCCTTTCTCCACCTTCTCAAACACACTTTCTGTAACAACTTTAAACAGGCTGTATAGGAGCACTTGTGTTGTAAAGCCTTAATAAAAAATAAAAATCTGGAGTAGTGCACGATATTAAATCACAGTAAAACAATAAGAAGTGTTATATCCCTACTGTGCTCAAGATACCACAATGGAAATGCACAGTAGGGATATAACACCTCTTATTGTTTTACTGTGATTTAATATCATGCACTACTCCAGTTAGTTTCAGTACTTTTTATCGATGTGCTATGGTCCCTACTCAAAACACCTATGCAATCAAAGTAGCCACTATGAAAAATACGAACGATTTCCATTACGAAGGGAAACCATCATGCGCTACTGTCAAATCGACACCTTTTGCTGTCAGCAATGATGAATGAATGGGACACAAAGGAGGACACTGGTAAGTCCAAGAAGAATGTGTTGTATGTACTGCGGTATGGAAAATCAAACCTATAGCCTTAGCTGTTATTGAGTAATGCTTGGTGTCAGTCAGTCAGTCAGTCAGTAGAAAATCCCATGTAATAATTGCTGCATTACTGCATTACCAAACAATACTTCATAATACTAAGGAACATAATAAGATTGCTATTAAACAATAAAGTCATCAACAAATTGTTCTTTGTACAGTAGTATCTAATCATACTACATACGAAGCAATTCACAGAAAGAAAAACATGGACACCATGCTGTCATGAAACACTAGCTAGTAACTATCTCTAGTGTGTAGGTCACCTTCTCTCATTCTTCAAGTGTAGTCAAGACCTAGCAAGAAGTTGTATGACATGTATTTTTCAAAGTTCTGGAAATCTTCCAGCTCATAATTGAGAGTGGCATTTACTTGAATACAGCTTTAATACAGTATGCTACTATACAACATCACAAATCTTTAGCTTGTACTAAATGTTCAAAAGTGTCTTTGCAACTGTTTTTGTATTGTGGTGTATGATCTCTTAGTATAAAATCAGGACCATCATTAAGTCAAAGTGTTTCATTGTTACTGCTAACATAGAAGATTATATGACATTACATAATTATCACAATTAAACTACCTTAACAGTGTGCATGTAGGAAAGCTCTGACATCTTTTCTCACCGATACATCACACCTACTCAGATCTTCGTGGCTTTAAAAAACCTCGGTCGGATTTTTAAAATCACGAAGATCCTCGTGGTAGGTCTCTAACTATTACTTAAACCACTAATTTATGGTATACATATATAGATATACAGATGTAAATACATTGTAATCTACATGCAAACTGATCTAAAATTTCAACTTACTATACACAGTAACTGTGGTATTGCTGGATCCAGCATCATTAGTGACAGTACAAGTGTAATCCCCTCCATCAACTGTAGTTAGATCACTAATAGTAAGGATGCTGGTGTTAGTAACTGTGTCAATCGAGAAATCATTAACCCTACTCCAACTGTATACTAAGTCTGGTCCACCCTCTGATGAACAGTTCAACTCTAACTGATCTCCATTATCATATGTGTTATCACCCATGATGACCACATCATATGGAGCAACTGTACAGGGTAACACACACGCACACACACACACATGTAGTAGTAAGCATATATGTACAATATGTACATGTATGTACCCATACTCTGTTGCAGCCAGAGGAAGTATGACATATGTTAAGCGCTATCAAAAAATTAAGCATATTTGGACTTCTAAAGTGATGCTTAATCTGGCTACTGGCATTATGGACACCTTGAATAAAACTACCAGTGCCATTCTCTTCCATTGTTGCCATTTCCCCTTTGTTTCATGCAGTGAGCTCTTCATCATTCTGATACAATATCAAACAACTGGGGATCAGTGGGGGTTCACCACACCATTAAGCTTTTCAATTGGTACCTAGTTTTCAATAAACCTTTTTTTCATTTTTAATTGCTCTATACAAATCCTATGAGCTCAAATGAGTGCATCATACCTCCTCTGGGTTGCAGCACATATTACTATATTGTATTGATCTGTGTTATACGCTAATTTTTCATTGACTAAATAATTGGTAAATTGGCTAGTCACTGTCGAATTTTGAGCACTAATCCATAAAGAAAGGTGCCTTCTTTATTGGACAGTTACACACTGTCAAAAAGTTAAGGCTGCTTTCTATTAAGTAAATTTGCAAAGTCCTTTAGCAGTTTTATTCCAGAAGTGTATCAAGTGGCAAGTTATAGCAAAGCTCTCCACAATGCTAGAATTGAACCAAGTACATCATAGCTATGAGTCACTCACTTCAACCACTACACTACAACTCATACGTTTATAATAAAGGCATGAAATGGTATACGTGTTAATACATTCAGTTAACATAATTGAATTTGCCAAGTTTCATTCTACTAGCACCCTTCAATTTGATGGCAGTTACAAAAGACAACCATCAGAAAATAAAGTAACTTCAGATGACAATTGTTTAGCATAACAACAGTCGTGATACATGCAGCAGTTGGTAACATTATCATCTGATGTCACTGGAATGCACACAGACAGACAGATGGATAGCTGTATGGAGCCACTTTGTCATTCTTGCTACCCTATGAGTAACGAAACCAATATTGTTCAAGGTGAGAACTAGTGCTATAGCTTATTCACGAATACGGACGGACCACACCACTTTACAGATAAGATGAAGTAACCACTCAACAATGATACATAGCCCTCTGGCCTTTTGTAAACTTTATATAATTTGTAAAATCACTAACCTGGACTGTACCATGATATCCCTAGGACTTGTCGGTTCATAGATAAATGTGGCTATTACATAATGAACCATAATTGAATATCTAGGCATGTCTATAAAATGAATCCAATGATTACAGTTGTATCAGCTCAGGCTATAGGTTGCCTGTCACAGGATAATAGCCTGTAATAATATGTGCAGGGACTAGTAAACATTGTGATGGATGATTCGATGGAGACAGCTCTTCAGATGGATATTAAAACAGCGCATGAGATGATTACATGCAGGTCTTAGCCAAATTTACACAATAGCAGACAAATGTCTTGATGATTCACATAAACGTAAGCTTCAACTCACCATAAACAGTGATGGTGTTCATACTAGTTCCAGCATCATTAGTGACAGTACAAGTGTAATCCCCTCCATCAACTGTAGCTAGATCACTAATAGTAAGGGTGCTGGTGTTAGTAGTTGTGGTGGCTGAGAATGTATTAGTCCTGCTCCAACTGTATTCTAAGTCTGGTCCACCCTCTGATGAACAGTTCAACTCTGACTGATCTCCATTATCATATGTGTTATCACCCATGATGACCACATTGTATGGAGCAACTAGATGAAGAAAAATGGTAGATTTACATGAACGTTACTTTGAGTACTGATGATTTAGTATGAAATAATTATGGATTTTTAATCATTCTAAAACTATTTTTATTTTTGTTGACCCATGGGAGCATAGGTGGATCTAGGAGACAGTAAGGGGGGGGCGAGAGGAGGCAAGAAGTTTTTAGATAAAACAGTGTTTATTACACACTAAGAGGAGAAGAATGGGACTCATAGTACACAATTTATATTCATTTGCATAACTTTGTTTGATACAGCTGGATAACTGAAGGGAATACACTTTGTATAAGACTGTAGATGGATACCTTCTAAATTTTTAAAATTAGATTTCCTAGTTTTGAATTTGGGAGCATTTTTGATAGCAATTAGAACAAGGATATAAAAATTAATTAGCCTATCTGAGATAAAGCCTTTTTGATGGTAAAATGTACTAAATCAAAATAAAGTAGTATTGTTATACTTCGCAATAATTTATAAATTGAGTATTGCGACTGTTCTTATTAGAGTGTAGTGACTGTTCTATTAGAGTATCTCAATCTTAACACAAAAATTCTAACTTGCATTTAAAATTGTTGTCTTCTATTTGTCAATTGGCTTTCTTTACTTCTGAATACAGTGTGAATGCATGATACCAGTTTATGGTCTCAATATAATCCTGTAGGTCCAAGGGGGCAAGAGAAGGGCCAGAGCCCCCCACCCCCCCCCCTCAGATCCGCCTATGCATGGAAGTGCACACACCATCTTCCAGAAACAATTTCTGGAATTAATGCAGCTGCCTGCAGCAAGCTGTGGGTATTTACCTAGAAAAAATTGAATGCCTCAAAGACTCACCATACACAGTAACAGTGGTACTGCTAGTTCCAGCATCATTAGTGACAGTACAAGTGTAATCCCCTCCATCAACTGTAGCTAGATCACTAATAGTAAGGGTGCTGGTGTTAGTAGTTGTGGTGGCTGAGAATGTATTAGTCCTGCTCCAACTGTATTCTAAGTCTGGTCCACCCTCTGATGAACAGTTCAACTCTAACTGATCTCCATTATCATATGTGTCATTACCCATGATGACCACATTGTATGGAGCAACTGTACAGGATAAATAACATACTTACAGCAGTCTACTGTATTTTCCAATGTACGTATACTCTGAACTAGTCTACAACACATTCGTGAACATTGAACATGTATACATGACCAGATCTGCCACATGTTCACACAAGCTTATAAAATACACGTGGAATTTACATTGAATATTTTGTATGCATTTGCTATGCAACAACAGAGGTGTTAATAGCAAAAACCTTGTTTGCATTGTGTTTGTCAAAGTGAGAAAATCTTTGTTTTATGTAAGGAGATGTTATACATATCGAATATACTATTTCACTACCGTTGTTTTTGGATAGAGTTTGGATTCAACCTTACCATACATATCTCAAAGTTACTACTGTAGCACAACCCTGAGATGTACTGCTTGTTGAAAGCTTGCCTAGAGCAATCTTTTTTATCTTCACGTATTTTATAATTCTTGGCATGAGTGTGTCCATTTTGACCAATAGCTAAAAAAAAGTTCATGCTCCGTCTGCATTGTGTTTCACAAAATGGAATGCAGATGTTCTGCTAAATGAACACTAGAGGAATGCCAAGGGAACACAAATGCAACCACAACACTAGCAATAAAAGGGAATACAGTGGTATGAGCCTCGTCAAAAGTACAACAATAGGTTATATAATAGTGTTATGACTATTATTCATTACAAGCATATGGTGTGTACAAAAATGTCTGCAACCCAGGTGTGTCCACCCAGCTACTGAGATAACCACAGCCATCAGCAACATATCGAAGAGTAATTACAGCTGACTGGCCAGCTTACTGGCAATGATGAAAACAATAGAAGCCTGTACTACTTTTCATTAACATATACCAGTCTAAGGAAATCTCTAGTCTTGTCCCTAGCCGCCCAAGTGCTCGATCACGTGAAGGTCGATCACGCAAAGGTCGTCTGGCGACTTTCTTGGCCCTAGTGGAGTATTGATACAAACACGTTTCTTGTGCTCATTCATGCTTACATAAACTTTTCATTCACTTGAAGGAGTGTTACTTTAAAGCTAGTTTTTCAGGTGTATATTATTAATGCATACTTCCTGGGCCAAGAAGTTGGACTAATGTCACCAGACGACCTTCGCATGATCAAGCGCATGGGCGGCTGGGGACGAGACTATGAAATTTCTTCTCATGTAGCCTAGCTCAGCACTCAAGCACTCGCTATAGTAAATAAATTCTAGATTCTTCACTAAGGCAGGTACACACTACTGGACAATATATCCATGCTATTACCATGGAATTCCCATAATCACCTTGAAATACCCATGAAAGTATTTTTCATGGGTAATGAAATACCTATGAAATGCATGAAGCAAAATAATGTACCAATGAAAAACCCATGAACGAGTGAGTTTTCATGGGTTTGTATGTATGTACAACCCATGAAAAACCTGTGAAATCACACCAATGAAAAATGTATGGAAA
The DNA here is from genome assembly GCF_963678975.1 of Dysidea avara. NCBI lineage: Eukaryota > Metazoa > Porifera > Demospongiae > Dictyoceratida > Dysideidae > Dysidea > Dysidea avara. The sequence continues at coordinate 6,953,096 of NC_089276.1, read as the reverse complement.
GCCTATGAAACACATTCATAGGTTTTCCACAGGAGTTTCATTGGTGTGATTCCACGGGTTTTTCATTGGTAAATTATTTTGCTCCATGCATTTCATAGGTATTTCATTACCCATGAAAAATACCAACTGAATCTTTCATGGGTATTTCAAGGTGATTATGGGAATTCCATGGTAATAGCATGGATATATTGTCCAGTAGTGACAAGTGCATTTAGCACCTAGCACCTGGCAATGTCCTGGACTGCTTCTATTTAATGCATAGCTCTAGTAGATACCATGTAGTTGATGCGACAAGGATGTTAATTTAATGGTATTTTTAAAAATGCAAAAAGACTCACCATAAACAGTGATGGTGTTCATACTAGTTCCAGCATCATTAGTGACAGTACAAGTGTAATCCCCTCCATCAACTGTAGCTAGATCACTAATAGTAAGGGTGCTGGTGTTAGTATTTGTGGCAGCTGAGAATTCATTAGTCCTGCTCCAACTGTATTCTAAGTCTGGTCCACCCTCTGATGAACAGTTCAACTCTAACTGGTCTCCATTATCATATGTGTTATCACCCATGATGACCACATTGTATGGAGCAACTGAAGGACAAGACACATGCACACTTACACAGAAGTAAGTCAGTATGTACTATTAAAACTAATATGAAGAAATCACAACATGCAGATACATATTCACACAGCGGGTTCTTGCAATTGTTAGGGGATAATTTACGAGTTTGCCTGGCATGAATCTACAAAACTAAGTAAATTCAATGAATTTGTATACTGAAGATGCATTAATAGGTGGTGTCTTGAAAATAAAATGTAAAAAAACAACTCACCATATACAGTAACAGTCATAGTGTCAGTCCCAGCATCATTAGTGACAGTACAAGTGTACTCCCCTCCATCAACTGTAGCTAGATCACTAATAGTAAGGATGCTGGTGTTAGTAGTTGTGGTGGCTGAGAATGTATTAGTCCTGCTCCAACTGTATTCTAAGTCTGGTCCACCCTCTGATGAACAGTTCAACTCTAACTGGTCTCCATTATCATATGTGTTATCACCCATGATGACCACATTGTATGGAGCAACTGAAGGATGAGACAAACAGCAGTAAGATAGTGTATATGTAATAAACTGTAAATCTATTATTTCTAATGAAGGTCAGGTGGAGTATGAAGGATGAATGCTTAAATGTATTGTGCTACGTCAATGAAACAAAGTATGTACATGACAATATGAATTAGAACTGTTCAATAATTGAGAAATGTATATTAGCTTAAAGCACTTGTGTGGGTGAAGACCAATCAAATCAGAGTGCTATTATTTCCATACAGTACTGAAAGGAAAATAATAGGAGAATACAGCACTGCGTATGGACAATACAGCATTGTTGATCACGTGTGTAACATTTTAAATCGCCAGAAGTAGCCAAAACGATGCTATCTGTTTGTTTTATGACCACACTTGTACTATATAGACACTTACCAATTGTCTGATGGCTGAAAACCAACACAGTTCGAGTCTACAAAATGAACGCTCTGAACAAAGACAACCAGAATGCACTTTAACCAGTTAAAGCACTGCTATGCTTGTAAAAAAATGGCACTCTGGTGTGGTCTCAAGCCGATTACAGCACTTGGCTTCGCCTCATGCTGTATTAGTCTCTCACCCATGTCTTTGTGCTATTTTTTCCACAATGCACTCACAGTGGTGCTATAACTAGTATAGATATGTGAAACACATGTACAGACAACATTGTACTCCTGAACTATTTGTCTACAAAAGATCGTTGTACAGTGCAGCTGTAAATTACATCTTATATGGCTTGAAGATAGAGCTACAACTACACAAAGTCTTTACAACATGCATTGTAATATGGATTCAAAAGTGAATTACCTTATTGTAGATCTCTATAAGGATATAATAAATAATGCAGTCATTGTTATTACAAGTACACCCAAAAATTTGGAATTTTCAACTAGAGTAGGGATTGATAAAAAGAACTGAAACAAACTGCCCAGGTCCAGTTATGGATAATTTCTCCTTTCTCCACCTTCTCAAACACACTTTCTGTAACAACTTTAAACAGGCTGTATAGGAGCACTTGTGTTGTAAAGCCTTAATAAAAAATAAAAATCTGGAGTAGTGCACGATATTAAATCACAGTAAAACAATAAGAAGTGTTATATCCCTACTGTGCTCAAGATACCACAATGGAAATGCACAGTAGGGATATAACACCTCTTATTGTTTTACTGTGATTTAATATCATGCACTACTCCAGTTAGTTTCAGTACTTTTTATCGATGTGCTATGGTCCCTACTCAAAACACCTATGCAATCAAAGTAGCCACTATGAAAAATACGAACGATTTCCATTACGAAGGGAAACCATCATGCGCTACTGTCAAATCGACACCTTTCGCTGTCAGCAATGATGAATGAATGGGACACAAAGGAGGACACTGGTAAGTCCAAGAAGAATGTGTTGTATGTACTGCGGTATGGAAAATCAAGCCTGTAGCCTTAGCCGTTATTGGGTAATGCTTGGTGTCAGTCAGTCAGTCAGTAGAAAATCCCATGTAATAATTGCTGCAATACTGCATTACCAAACAATACTTCACAATACTAAGGAACATAATAAGATTGCTATTAAACAATAAAGTCATCAACAAATTGTCCTTTGTACAGTAGTATCTAATCATACTACATACGAAGCAATTCACACAAAGAAAAACATGGACACCATGCTGTGTCATGAAACACTAGCTAGTAACTATCTCTAGTGTGTAGGTCACCTTCTCTCATTCTTCAAGTGTAGTCAAGACCTAGCAAGAAGTTGTATGACATGTATTTTTCAAAGTTCTGGAAATCTTCCAGTTCATAATTGAGAGTGGCATTTATTTGAATACAGCTTTAATACAGTATGCTGCTATACAACATCACAAATCTTTAGCTTGTACTAAATGTTCAAAAGTGTCTTTGCAACTGTTTTTGTATTGTGGCGTATGAACTCTTAGTATAAAATCAGGACCATCATTTAAGTCAAAATGTTTCATTGTTACTGCTAACATAGAAGATTATATGACATTACATAATTATCACAATTAAACTACCTTTACAGTGTGCATGTAGGAAAGCTCTGACATCTTTTCTCACCGATACAGTACACCTACTCAGGTCTTCGTGGCTTTAAAAAACCTCGGTCGCGTTTTTAAAATCACGAAGATCCTCGTGGTAGGTCTCTAACTATTACTTAAACCACTAATTTGTGGTATACATATATAGATATACAGATGAAAATACATTGTAATCTACATGCAAACTGATCTAAAATTTCAACTTACTATACACAGTAACTGTGGCATTGCTGGATCCAGCATCATTAGTGACAGTACAAGTGTAATCCCCTCCATCAACTGTAGCTAGATCACTAATAGTAAGGGTGCTGGTGTTAGTAACTGTGTCAATCGAGAAATCATTAACCCTACTCCAACTGTATACTAAGTCTGGTCCACCCTCTGATGAACAGTTCAACTCTAACTGATCTCCATTATCATATGTGTTATCACCCATGATGACCACATCATATGGAGCAACTATACAGGGTAACACACACGTACACACACACACACACGTACACACACACACACACACACACACACACACACACACACACACACACACACACACACACACACACACACACACACACACACACACACACATACATACATACAGCAGTAAGCGTATATGTACAATATGTACATGAATGTACCCATACTCGGTTGCAGCCAGAGGAAGTATGACATATGTTAAGCGCTATCAAAAAAATTAAGCATATTTGGACTTCTAAAGTGATGCTTAATCTGGCTACTGGCATTATGGACACCTTGAATAAAACTACCAGTGCCATTCTCTTCCATTGTTGCCATTTTCCCTTTGTTTCATGCAGTGAGCTCTTCATCATTCTGATCTAATATCAAACAACTGAGGTTCAGTGGGGGTTCACCACACCATTAAGCTTTTCAATTGATACCTAGTTTTCAATAAACCTTTTTTCATTTTTAATTGCTCTATACAAATCCTATGAGCTCACATGAGTGTATCATACCTCCTCTGGGTTGCAGCACATATTACTATATTGTATTGATCTGTGTTATACGCTAATTTTTCATTGACTAAATAATTGGTAAATTGGCTAGTCACTGTCGAATTTTGAGCACTAATCCATAAAGAAAGGTGCCTTCTTTATTGGACAGTTACACACTGTCAAAAAGTTAAGGCTGCTTTCTATTAAGTAAATTTGCAAAGTCCTTTAGCAGTTTTATTCCAGAAGTGTATCAAGTGGCAAGTTATAGCAAAGCTCTCCACAATGCTAGAATTGAACCAAGTAAATCATAGCTATGAGTCACTCACTTCAACCACTACACTACAACTCATACGTTTATAATAAAGGCATGAAATGGTATACGTGTTAATATATTCAGTTAACATAATTGGATTTGCCAAGTTTCATTCTACTAGCACCCTTGAATTTGATGGCAGTTACAAAAGACAACCATCAGAAAATAAAGTAACTTCAGATGACGATTGTTTAGCATAACAACAGTCGTGATACATGCAGCAGTTGGTAACATTATCATCTGATGTCACTGGAATGCACACAGACAGACAGATGGATAGCTGTATGGAGCCACTTTGTCATTCTTGCTACCCTATGAGTAACGAAACCAATATTGTTCAAGGTGAGAACTAGTGCTATAGCTTATTCACGAATACGGACGGACCACACCACTTTATAGATAAGATGAAGTAACCACTCAACAATGATACATAGCCCTCTGGCCTTTTGTAAACTTTATATAATTTGTAAAATCACTAACCTGGACTGTACCGTGATATCCTTAGGACTTGTTGGTTCATAGATAAATGTGGCTATTACATAATGAACCATAATTGAATATCTAGGCATGTCTATAAAATGAATCCAATGATTACAGTTGTATTGGCTCAGGCTATTGGTTGCCTGTCACAGGATAATAGCCTGTAATAATATGTGCAGGGACTAGTAAACATTGTGATGGATGATTCGATGGAGACAGCTCTTCAGATAGATATTAAAACAGCTCATGAGATGATTACATGCAGGTCTTAGTCAAATTTACACAATAGCAGACAAATGTCTTAATGATTCACATAAACGTAAGCTTCAACTCACCATAAACAGTGATGGTGTTCATACTAGCTCCAGCATCATTAGTGACAGTACAAGTGTAATCCCCTCCATCAACTGTAGCTAGATCACTAATAGTAAGGGTGCTGGTGTTAGTAGTTGTGGTGGCTGAGAATGTATTAGTCCTGCTCCAACTGTATACTAAGTCTGGTCCACCCTCTGATGAACAGTTCAACTCTGACTGATCTCCATTATCATATGTGTTATCACCCATGATGACCACATTGTATGGAGCAACTAGATGAAGAAAAATGGTAGATTTACATGAACGTTACTTTGAGTACTGATGATTTAGTATGAAACAATTATGGATTTTTAACCATTCTAAAACTATTTTTATTTTTGTTGACCCATGGGAGCATAGGTGGATCTAGGAGACAGTAAGGGGGGGGGGGAGAAGAGGCAAGAAGTTTTTAGGTAAAACAGTGTTTATTACACACTAAGAGGAGAAAAATGGGACTCATAGTACACAATTTATATTCATTAGCATAACTTTGTTTGATATAGCTGGATAACTGAAGGGAATACACTTTGTATAAGACTGTAGATGGATACCTTCTAAATTTTTAAAATTAGATTTCCTAGGTTTGAATTTGGGAGCATTTTTGATAGCAATTAGAACAAGGATATAAAAATTAGTTAGCCTATCTGAGATAAAGCCTTTTTAATGGTAAAATGTACTAAATCAAAATAAAGTAGTATTGTTATACTTCGCAATAATTTATAAATTGAGTATTGCGACTGTTCTTATTAGAGTGTAGTGACTGCTCTATTAGAGTATCTCGATCTTTACACAAAAATTCTAACTTGCATTTAAAATTGTTGCCTTCTATTTGTCCATTGGCTTTCTTTACTTCTGAATACAGTGTGAATGCATGATACCAGTTTATGGTGTCAATATAATCCTTTAGGTCCAAGGGGACAAGAGTCCCCCCCCCCCCCCCCCCCCCCCTCAGATCCGCCTATGCATGGAAGTGCACACACCATCTTCCAGAAACAATTTCTGGAATTAATGCAGCTACCTGCAGCAAGCTGTGGGCATTTACCTAGAAAAAATTGAATGCCTCAAAGACTCACCATACACAGTAACAGTGGTACTGTTAGTTCCAGCATCATTAGTGACAGTACAAGTGTAATCCCCTCCATCAACAGTAGCTAGATCACTAATAGTAAGGGTGCTGGTGTTAGTAGTTGTGGTGGCTGAGAATGTATTAGTCCTACTCCAACTGTATTCTAAGTCTGGTCCACCCTCTGATGAACAGTTCAACTCTAACTGAGTTCCATTATCATATGTGTTATCACCCATGATGACCACATTGTATGGAGCAACTGTACAGGATAAATAACATACTTACAGCAGTCTACTGTATTTTCCAATGTACGAATACTCTCAACTAGTTTATACACATTCGTGAACATTGAACATGTATACATGACCAGATCTGCCACATGTTCACACAAGCTTATAAAATACACGTGGAATTTACATTGAATATTTGTATGCATTTACTATGCAACAACAGAGGTGTTAATAGCAAAAACCTTGTTTGCATTGTGTTTGTCAAAGTGAGAAAATCTTTGTTTTATGTAAGGAGATGTTATACATATCGAATATACTATTTCACTACCGTTGTTTTTGGATAGAGTTTGGATTCAACCTTACCATACATATCTCAAAGTTACTACTGTAGCACAACCCTGAGACGTACTGCTTGTTGAAAGGTTGCCTAGAGCAATCTTTTTTATCTTCACGTATTTTATAATTCTTGGCACTGAGTGTGTCCATCTTGACCAATAGCTATAAAAAGTTCACGCTCCGTCTGCATTGTGTTTCACAAAATGGAATGCAGATGTTCTGCTAAATGAACACTAGAGGAATGTCAAGGGAACACAAATGCAACCACAACACTAGCAATAAAAGGGAATACAGTGGTATGAGCCTCGTCAAAAGTACAACAATAGGTTATATAATAGTGTTATGACTATTATTCATTACAAGCATATGGTGTGTACAAAAATGTCTGCAACCCAGGTGTGTCCACCCAGCTACTGAGATAACCACAGCCATCAGCAGCATATTGAAGAGTAATTACAGCTGACTGGCCAGCTTACTGGCAATGATGAAAACAATAGAAGCCTGTACTACTTTTCATTAACATATACCAGTCCAAGGAAATCTCTAGTCTTGTCCCTAGCCGCCCAAGTGCTCGATCACGCAAAGGTCGTCTGGCGACTTTCTTGGCCCTAGTGGAGTATTGATACAAACACGTTTCTTGTGCTCATTCATGCTTACATAAACTTTTCATTCACTTGAAGGAGTATCACTTTATAAAAATCGCTGGAGTGACTAATGAATGCCGATTAAAAACTTTATGTACAAAAACTTTCTTAGCATTCGACTTAGAACAACAATCAACGACAAAGAAGACCTTTAGACAACCATTAAGCTAGTTTTTCAGGTGTATATTATTAATGCATACTTCCTGGGCCAAGAAGTTGGACTAATGTCACCAGACGACCTTCGCATGATCAAGCGCATGGGCGGATGGGGACGAGACTATGAAATTTCTTCTCATGTAGCCTAGCTCAGCACTCAAGCACTCGCTATAGTAAATAAAAATCTAGATTCTTCACTAAGGCAGTAACACACTACTGGACAATATATCCATGCTGTTACAATGGAATTCCCATAATCACCTTGAAATACCCATGAACGTATTTTTCATGGGTAATGAAATACCTATGAAATGCATGGAGCAAAATAATGTACCAATGAAAAACCCATGAACGAGTGAGTTTGTATGTATGTACAACCCATGAAAAACCTGTGAAATCACACCAATGAAAAATGTATGGAAAGCCTATGAAACACATTCATAGGTTTTCCACAGGATTTTCATTGGTGTGATTCCACGGGTTTTTCATTGGTACATTATTTTGCTCCATGCATTTCATAGGTATTTCATTACCCATGAAAAATACCAACTGAATCTTTCATGGGTATTTCAAGGTGATTATGGGAATTCCATGGTAATAGCATGAATATATTGTCCAGTAGTGACAAGTGCATTTAGCACCTAGCACCTAGCACCTGGCAATGACCTGGACTGCTTCTATTTAATGCATAGCTCTAGTGGATACCATGTAGTTGATGCGACAAGGATGTTAATTTAATGGTGTTTTTAAAAATGCAAAAAGACTCACCATAAACAGTGATGGTGTTCATACTAGTTCCAGCAGCATTAGTGACAGTACAAGTGTAATCCCCTCCATCAACTGTAGCTAGATCACTAATAGTAAGGGTGCTGGCGTTAGTAGTTGTGGTGGCTGAGAATGTATTAGTCCTGCTCCAACTGTATTCTAAGTCTGGTCCACCCTCTGATGTACAGTTCAACTCTAACTGATCTCCATTATCATATGTGTTATTACCCATGATGGCCACATTGTATGGAGCAACTGTACAGGGTAAATAAAGATCAGCACTAAGCTAGTATGTTTTAAACCAGTTATACACACTGTACTTATATGGATACAGTCATGCCAATGAGTTACACACATGCACATTTCACTTCCTCTAGGATGTGGAAAGAAGGTTATGTGCATGAGAACAAAGGTAAATGCATGAAGCACGCATTGCTGGCATCAATCGGTCAGTTGGCAAAAAATTCAAAAAACATTTAAAACACTATAATAACTTGCTGGAAGCATTTGGAGTCACTCTGAAGGTACATTTGGGTTTGACCAATACTGCCCTGTCATGAAGGAATAGTGAGGATGATGTTAAGTATATTTCAGTGTACTACTGTACTGTATGATAACAGTGTGGTTTTCTTATTTCTTAAGTTATGTAGTCCCATGCAAAAAAATGAATTTGCAATACCAAAAAGAAAACTGTTAACATATTTTGAGAAAGTGTATAGTTTCATGTTGAATCACAGCTACAGATATATACCATGAACACGTAAAATCTGAAAGACAGGCATGCAGTACTATATATCTTGTTTATTGGCGTGAAAATTGGTTAACGGAAAATCAACAAATCTCATAAACTAACTGTTCAAATTGTGTACTGACCCCATCTACCATAAACATGATCATGGGATTGATCTAAATAACATAACAGGCTGTCTTATAAAAATGTAGCTGGTAATCAAAGCCATTTCCACTGTACACACTCCAGTAAACAAATGTCCAAATGGTAAACTTAGTATTAGGATACCAAAATTTGAATGAATTGAATATTTGTTGCACCCTCAATGTATGCCTTACCAAACAAGGTGTACATATCAGAAGTATCGGTCATTCCATCAATAGTAGCTACACAGTGATAAGTACCAGTATCACTGGTTGATGAGGATGAGATGGTATAAGTTACACTGTCACTACCAGTGGCTACTGTTGACAATGAACCATCATCAAACTGCCACATCGTTATGATCCGAGGACCACCACTAGCAGTACAAGTCATTGACTGATTGTTAGTGAAATTCAGTAATAGTAAAGAACCAGTTAATGGTGGAGTAAACATGATATCAGAGATGTTTGGTTGGAGAACTGCAGCAAAAGAAAGAATAATGATGATTCTTTACATGTTACATTGTGCAAAAATTACAATGTACAAATGTACATAAGTACACATGTATTTGAAACAATATCATCTGAGTTTCAGATTGTTTTGTTTAATCGTGTGTATGTGTGTATGTGCAGCTGCTGGCAAAGAAGAACAAACGTAGCCAATTGTCTAAATCATAAAGATTGCATCAATAAACATTAACAAAGAACTAAAAAATCAACCGGTCTAAAAAAAACTGAATTTCTCTTATAACATCAGTGTACTATTGTACATTTTCGTGTACATTTAATGGCAGCATCCACTGGTTACACATTGGACAATTAATTAATTAATAATATCTGTAATATTGTGTTAGATGGGGTGGCACACAACAGCCACAATACAGATGTATTTTACTAACAAGACAAACAAGAAGAGATACAGAAGAAGACATAAACAAACTGAAATTACCTGACAGTGAAGCAGTGTTGGATACAGCAATTCCCTCAACGTTAGTAGCAATACAATAGTACCCAGTCTCATCCTGATCATATCTGGGATCAGAAATAGTGTACATTGGATTAGTTTCATTCCCAATTTCCATTCCAATATCAGAACCAGAAGCCACCACAAACCAACTGTAGTTGAGCATAGAGAATCCTTCAGCTCTACAACTGAAACTGACCGATACTCCTGGATAGACTGCTTGCATTGCAACGGGATGTTCAACCATGCTGGGCCGAACTGTATCAAAGAAAAATTGCATAAATTGAGTGAAACATTGGAGTAACCATAGTAACTATCTGGTTGTAATCATGCATACACAGCAAAGAAATGATATGCACTACAAGTTAAAATACACAAGTAGATTTCGTGCATTTACTACTCTGCAAAGAAAATACTCTAATTAAACAGTCATTTTGTTACCAAGTGATAAACTGACCAACATTTAGTAAACATGATACACTATTAACACCACCAAACAATTAGGCTAACGTACCTACATAGTTACCACTAAATAAACAGTCACTTTTAGGGCTAAACCAAAGGGACTGAACATGTTCTATGGAGCAGTAACGTGAGATACAGCCTTAACAACATCCTACCACATGTCTCACTTGCTTGTACAATAATAAACAACATCATTAATGGCAGTGTATAAATGAAAGGAATGTCATTACAACTACAGGTACACAATTCACAGATGGAGTGATGTGCACACTAAGGTCCTATACTACTTGTGAATCTATGAACAGCGTCTGTGCAATCTTATCATGCATACATAAATACATCCCCTTCTTTCAGACATTTATCTAAGAGCAGTGTAACAAATGTAAATTGCAGTGGTTCTGCACTTGTGTGTGGTAAATATTTTGCACCTTACCGTACAGTTAAGCATTCAACTCTGTGCAGTGGAACTACATCACCCCGGATTCCTTACTGTCCAAAAGACTTATTTGTGGTGATGTCCCATTTGCCAACGAGGGTACATGCTTGAACACTGAGCCAATGAGGACAATTTAAATTATTTTGCTACCACTGTGACACTGTGTACACATATACAAAGTTGAAACAGATCATGCAACTGACATTTCCCTTACTAATTTGCTTTGAGTTACTGAAGTAACATCTAAACAATATATAAATCAGATAGTAGTTGGCTTAGCATTTCATAATAATTGAAGATGACTGATACTGCATTTACACTATAGGTGTAGCGCAGCCTGGCTTGAGTCAGCACGGTTCGTCATTTAACCAAAGGTGTACGACAACAGGTAGTATGAGTATTAAAACAGATCTAGATGAAAGCAATGAATGCATTAGAGAGCAAGAAAGAACAATAGGTGGAGGTGAGAGAGAATGATGGGTACAGTTCACTGTTTGACTTTAGTCTCTTTACAATTGCTGCAATAGGGCAGCCACAGCTATGAACGTAAAACTTCAAATGTTTTAAATAATCCATCATAACGTGGAAGTAAACCGTGTTAATTATACTCAAAAACTCTCACCTATTAGTTGAGCTGGTGTTGAATTAGAAAATACCCCAAGGGAGTTACTAGCTTCACAGATATACTGTCCAGTGTGATTGTACAATACTGATATTATACTGTAACTGTTACTAGTCTCATTCTGTAGTAATGTCACAATTCCTGTTGGAGTATCTATCATAAACCATTGGTAGGCAAATGGTGGTGAACCAAACTCTGTACAGTTAAACATGATACTCTCTCCCAAAGTGACATTGTGGAGTGGAGGTGATATCACTGGTCGTTCTGTAGAACAAACACAATAGCTTGATAATTAATGTGAAAATAACAAGAAAAAAAATTAGATTTAAAATATACAACAGCTTATTGTTGACTCCCAATCAGTGGTCATATTTAGCTACATGGCCCTTTAGTTACACACATACGGTAGGTACCAGTTACATGTTGACTATGTTCTGAGTCATGTATGTTTTTGTTTAAAATTTGCCTGTACAATTTTTTTATCACAAGAAGATACACCTTATAATAGCTCTCTGTGGTGACATACAGTTTGTTTGAAATATGAAGAAACTTAACTATGGGTTCTGAGAATTTCTCAATGTATAGGAACAACACACACTATAAGGTTTTCAGCTACATAAAGCAAGGATAATATTACTGTACAGTAGTGTGACCAAGCTACTCCTACTATAGCTGGGGAATATTGTGTAGTAGGTGTAGACATTGTTGTATTTACACAATGAAATATGATCAATAGTGATTATCTTAAATACAGTGTACAAGCCATTAAAAGTCATCACTAAGTTGTAAACAACATGACAACAGTAACATGAGCATTTGGCTGCCCATGTTATGTATTTCATACATCCATAGAGAGATGAGCGTCAAAGAACTAAACAGTGTATTCATGAAACTTAATTATCAATTGACAGCCATTGCATGTATGACCAAATACAGTAAATGTCTAAAACTATCTTAGGATATGAAATGGATATCAAGACATGTACACTTACTACCTCCCTACCCAAATACACATGTGTATGGAATGAGCCATGTGATTGTCACATGCATTCTTTACTAAGAAACTTCCTATACACTACAGAGGTCTTTCACTATTCACAAGGCCATGATAAAATTCAATTCATGGCCACCTTGTAAACACTTCAATGTCTATTATGGTACATATTTCACATGCTACTCATAATGAATATTACTAGCTAATTACCCACATACTCCCCAACTTAATATTATGGTCACACATAGTCACATCATCCTGTGATGTGTTCATACCTTACCATCCCCCACATGGACTGGCTGACCAACTACACATTCAATAGTGCTGCATCATAAGAATGGGACCAGAATTTAAGGAGCATGCTGAGAGTGTATGTAATGTATGTATACAGTGTCCGTGTCCGTGTCCGTGTGTGTGTGTGTGTGTGTGTGTGTGTGTGTGTGTGTGTGTGTGTGTGTGTGTGTGTGTGTGTGTGTGTGTGTGTGTGTGTGTGTGTGTGTGTTCTACTCACCTACTACAGTGATATTGACCATGTCACTGTTCACAGTAGCAAGACCAGATTGACTACTAACAGCTTCACAGTAGTACACACCAGAATCATTAAACTCAGCCATCATAACTGTCAATGTACTAGTGATACTGTTCATTGAGGTAGTATTAACAATAACTCTATTACTGCTATCAGTGATGATGGTATTGTTGAGATACCATTGTATGGATGGTCTGGGGAAACCTTCTGCAGTACAGTCAAGTGTAAAACTGTTTTCAATCACCACCTCCTGAGCAATAGGATCAGTAGTGAATACTGGACCAACTGTTGATAAGAACAAAACAACTTCATTAACACACATCTTATATGACAAAACTTGGTGGAACTAAAGTTCCCAATTGAAGTAATTAATTTGTATTACAGTACAGCATGAAAATTAAATTTATGGTTTTGCTATATAATGCTACTAAATTAAGTTGAGATGGAAATTTAAGCTTGGCTTTTATAAATGATAGCAACATTAAGGTGCACTTAACCAGTGCTTTGAACCTCATGATTCATTCACTATATAGTTCCATACATGTGGTGAGCACCACATATACAATTGTATGGATGTGTGGCAGTTGTAGTGGCTTCCGCAACTTACAACTGAAGTGTTGGCTGTGTTGAGTTCATGAAGACTGAAGCACTTCAGTGGAGAAACAAATACTCTTGTAGGCAGCGAGAATCTTAGATATGACTAAGGTAATAAAATCTAGTCTAGCCGCATTATTCACTTGCAAAATTGATAACAGAATTTACAGTTGGTGTCTAAAACTTAATTTTCATGCTACATAAATGGTATTTGCCATTACGTATGTAGATTGTTCAATATTGGCTGCTTCGCAATATGTCTAACTTTTTGTTTGCGATGCCAATTTGTCAAACTTCCACTGTCTTTACAGTACATAATACTGTAGACGTCTCTATTAACAACTAACATCATGCAACCTGTGGACAGCATGATACATTTGCAGTAAAAATTCATAGCCGTCTTTGATGGAAATTCGTCAATAATTCTAAAGTTCACTTGGGAAATTTTTCTTGATTTGGGAAAGTCTCAAGATCAAAACTATTTTGTACATCATATTAATTTTGTATATAACTGTGTTTTGAATTATTATCGTAAATGTGTCATGTTCATGCGTGGCAAACTCACCATAGACAGTGATAGTACGATTACTAGTTCCAGCATCATTAGTGACAGTACAAGTGTAATCCCCTCCATCAACTGTAGCTAGATCACTAATAGTAAGGGTGCTGGTGTTAGTAGTTGTGGTGGCTGAGAATGTATTAATCCTGCTCCAACTGTATTCTAAGTCTGGTTCACCCTCTGATGAACAGTTCAACTCTAACTGATCTCCATTATCATATGTGTTATCACCCATGATGACCACATTGTGTGGAGCAACTGTACAGAATAAATGACACACAACAGTGAACTACAGTAGAAAGTTAAAAACCACTCATACACACTGTATATAAATGGATGTAGTCATGCCAATGAGTTGCACACAGGCACATTTCACTCTCTTCTAGAGTGTGGAAAGATGGTTATGTGCAAACGTACAAGTTGATATCATGCTACGTATGCCATGCACAAAGTTACTGACAAAGTTGTAAACTGTTCTCATTTTCATGTCATATGTATTTAAAGCTGACCACAGTTCCTTTCGTCTTCAAGCATTTTGTAATTCCTAGTAGTCTACGAGTATAATAGCATGTAATTTTTGACCAGGTGTGTACTCAGCCAGCTTTTGGAAATCATGTGTCTGTTTGTATGAATTTCTGCCCAGAATCTACTTATGCCTTAGTTTACAACTTATAAGTTTTAATCAGGTGTTCTGTTGTATTCCACACCTAGATAATCTTTTCAATTGTGTTACTATCTACCATAGCCACAGAATTATTTTCAACTTCTGGCTATCTTGAGAGCTTTCCATAGTCACTATTTTATGAAATAATGCTAAGTGCCCCCTGTTTCAGCACTTTTGCTGTTGTCATCCCTACTACTGTAGCTTGTAAAATTCCAACACTTGTTTGTTGGTCAAGCCTGTAACATTAGTTGCATTTGTCCAAAGGCCACAGTTTCTATTAGAAAAAAAAAAATCATTGCTTTTTATTTGTGAGATCCCTAACCAAATGTAAAATTTCAACTTTATCCTCACACTTGTTTGTTTACTGTTTCTGTAATAACATAATTCATAACTGGTGGCTGCAACAAAGAACCGTATTCATATGACTGAACACACACACACACCGACTATTAATTTTCAATAAATTATTACTGGTCATATATGTCTGCTTCACTTTCAGCTATGTATGTTCTGCCCGTTTTGAATGAGGAATAGCAAGACTGCAATCAATCCACTCATTACAATAATTACACACAGTTCTCGTGATACAGAAGAAGCATAGCTCACTATCCTCAATCAACACCTATGCAATAATGGAGGACACAAGGAGGACAAAGGTAAGTCCATGGTGCACACATTGTACCTAGGCTGGCAAAAAGGCATCAGTTAGCCAGTCAGTTTGAGGTCACAATTTGTATGCATGCCTAACCAATACTACACTGTCATGAACGGATAGTGCTTGGGTGATAAGGTACCATATCACAGGAAATTTTGACAAAGAAAATATTGGCAAATTGACGAATCAGTTCATTTTAATTTATCAAATGCCCCTAAAAGTACGTATTTAGATGCATGATTTCTTGACTTTTGTGAATTAATTCGTCAATGTTGATGAAATGTGGATTCTTCAATCTTTCTTTTTATCAAAATTTCCTGTAGTACGGTAGTATGAAAACTTCACATGTAGTGAAGGAAAAGGGTCACATGAAAAGGTACACATAACAGAAAAATGTTTCACCAAGAAGTTCTGAATCAGAAAAAGATTACATGTATGAAAAAGAAAGCACACACAGAGGGTAGAAAAAGGTTACCTAAGCCTGATAAGACAAATAGATGGCAAAAGACAGTGGTTAGAAACTTCTTTTAGTAAAGCCAAAGAATGAGTGCTTTGTTTGGCACAAAAAGCACTTTGATACTTGAAGTACTGTAGACAGCAATACAACTAATTGATCCAAAGCAAAGTAGACAGACAGTCAGTCACACAGCTTTATAGATAAGTCAAGGTCTGATACCATCAGTGTGACACATTGCAAACAGGTGTTTACTTACATGAAGATATTATACAAGGAAACTTGTTGCACAATTTCAAACAATACTCACCATACACAGTAACAGTGGTACTGTTAGATCCAGCATCATTAGTGACAGTACAAGTGTAATCCCCTCCATCAACTGTAGCTAGATCACTAATAGTAAGGGTGCTGGTGTTAGTAGTTGTGGTGGCTGAGAATGTATTAGTCCTGCTCCAACTGTATTCTAAATCTGGTCCACCCTCTGATAAGCAGTTCAACATTAACTGAGTTCCATTATCATATGTGTTATCACCCATGATGACCACATTGTATGGAGCAACTGTACAGGGTAAATAACACACAACAGTAGTAACTTATAAACCAACCATACACACTGTATGCATTCATGCTAATCAGTTGCATACGTGTAAGAGGAGGAAGGTAAGTCCATGATGCATACATTGTAGTTAGGCTGGCAAAAAAGATATTATCGGTTAGTCAGTCAGTTAGCAGAAATTTCAGAAACTTTAATATAGGTCAAGGGGGTCTGAAGGTGACAGGTTTTACTGTATATATTCGTACAAAGTTTTTTTAAAAAATCATTAAAATGTGTTAAGCACAAGTGCTGAAGGTCTGTAGGACATCTGATCCTATAACCTGTTTAAAGATGTTATATCAAGTATGTATGAAAAGGTACGAAAAGGAGAAAAAAATACAGGCAGTACTGTACATTAGAAGTTTGGGCTTTTCTGGCCAAAAAATATAATGCCTTCATGACGCTTTGGCAGTATTGGTTTGAAATCCAAAAGTGCTTTCAGTACGACCTGAAATGCTTCCAATAGATTGCTATAAACATTTTTTTTTATAAATATTTTAATCTACTGACTGACTGCTTGACTGACGTAACTTTGGTTTGTCATTAGATTGGTTACAGTATAACCTAATTAAAAAGGAGTCACAACAGCAATGTCGAAGAGCATATAATAATTATATTTATAATCTGGCCGGACAAGGAAGATCAGTTTCAAAGAAATTGTGGTCGTTTATCAAATCACAAAGGAATGATCACTGTGGTGTGGCAACTCTACAGGATGATGGAATTGTTTTTAGTGACCCACAAGGCAAGGCAGATTTAATCAATGAGGCTTTTACCACGGTCTTCACAAGTGAGGACACATCAACGGTGCCTATTCTAGATGGCACACCATACCCAGAAATGCCTCCCATAGACATCAGTACAGAGGGCATTATTCATCTTTTAGAGAATCTTGATACATCTAAAGCTCCTGGCCCTGATAAGGTTCCAACTAGACTTCTAAAGGAACTTGCTTTTGAGTTTGGACTCATCTTATCTGTGATTTACAAGGCATCATTGGAACAAGGTCAATTACCTCATGATTGGAAGAATGCAAATGTGGTTCCAATATATAAGAAAGACGATAGGTCTTGCCCATTGAATTATCGGCCGGTTTCTCTAACATGCATATGCTGTAAAGTGTTCGAGCATATTATTAGTTCTAACATTTATAAACACCTGGAGGATAATAATATCTTATGCAATAATCAGAGTGGTTTTAGAAAGGGTCACTCTTGTGAAACCCAACTTCTATCAACTGTGGATGACTTTCAACAAAATTTGAATTCAGGCTTGCAAACTGATGTGCTGTTACTAGATTTTAAGAAAGCGTTCGATAAAGTTCCACATCAACGTCTGTGCCATAAGTTATCACATTATGGGATTCGTAACAATACCCTCAATTGGATTCAGAATTTTCTGAAAAATAGAACTCAACAAGTGATTATAAATGGATATAGCAGTAGCCCTAGTAATGTGATATCTGGAGTCCCTCAGGGGACGGTCTTAGGGCCATTATTATTCCTCTGCTATATCAACGATCTACCCGGTAATGTTAAATCATCTGTTAGGCTTTATGCTGATGACGTGTTGCTCTATCGAGCGATACATTCTGCTGCAGATCATGATATTTTACAACAAGACCTGCATTCACTAACACAATGGGCAAAAACATGGCAATGACGTTTAATTTATCCAAATGTGAGCTACTGCGCATTACAAACAAACAAAACCCCTCAAGGTATTGTTATCATATGGATGGTGAGGAGGTGAGATCAGTGCCTAATGCAAAGTATTTGGGAGTTATTCTGGATGAGCATTTAACATTTAATGAACATATTAAGAAAATTGTTAATAAAGCAAACCAAGTTAGGGTTTTTTTACAAAGAAACATTAGTTCTTGCCCAGCTAGGGTGAAAGAAGCCTGCTATATATCTATGGTGAGACCAGTTGTTGAATATTCTAGTGTTGTGTGGTCACCTTTTACAAATAAAAACATAAACTTAGTTGAGTCGGTGCAGCGTAGAGCCGCAAGATTTGTGACTGGTGATTTATGTCTAGTGTCACAGGGATGTTAAACTCACTTGGATGGACATCTTTGGAGTGTAGGCGAGAAATTTCACGGGTTATCATGCTTTTTAAAATATTACATAATGAAACATCCATTTCCAGTTACCACCTTCCTATGCCAATAACCACATGTACAAGAGGGCACTCTTACAGATTCAGACAGGTATCAGCCCACTTAAACATTTATTTGCACTCTTTTTTCCCTGCCACTATCAAAATATGGAACAGCCTCCCAGCTACTGCAATTGAAGCAACCAATGTAGATGACTTTCAGAAAAGGATTGTAGACTATTTATGTATTAATCCAGCTATATAGTCTAAAATGTTGTACATTTTGTTTTCTTGCATGTATCTGTGCTTTATACTCCCTAATGGAGGTCTGCACAGTATTAATAATAAATAAAATAAAAACTTGATAACTTGATAACGGCTCAGGCTACAAGGTTGATTATTTCACTGTTTGATGTCGCTTCAACTTGACAGGTGTCTTTCAACATACTGCAGTAAAATACAATGTATGACTCATTGACTTACCTTTGTTCTCCTTTGTGTCCCATTCATTTTTATTGACACCACAAAGTGTAATTTACAGTAGTGCCACACGATGGTTTCCCTATGTTTGTAATGGAAATTGTTCGAGTTTCGGTTGTGACTGGATTGATTTCAGCGGTTCTTTCCATAGTTTTCTTCATTTGTAACGCTGTGTAATGGGCTTACAGCCAAAAACAAAGTATAATGGCCACTTTGCTATTTCAGTAATTGATAGTTGGGGCATGCACTCAAGAAAAAACAATAAATCTGATGCCATTCTTTTTTCTAATGTGGTATGTGTGGGTTCATTAGTCACAAAATGCTAACAAATAAGTAGAATAAAAGTTAAGTTTGATTAGGGATCAAAGAAATAAAAAGCAATGAAACAAGAGAGGTTGTCTAGATATACTAGTGGACGTTTAATCTCTAATTCAGTCAAATGTCCACTAGTAATATCTTCAGCTTCCCTTGTCTCACTACTTTTTATTTCTTCGATCGCTAATCAAACCCAATTGTTCCTTGTACTTGTACAATATACGTTATTTAATTTAGAAGTGCAAAACCTCACCATAGACAGTGATAGTACGGTTACTAGTTCCAGCATTATTATTAACAGTACAGGTGTAATCTCCTCCATCAACTGTAGCTAGATCACTAATAGTAAGGGTGCTGGTGTTAGTAGTTGTGGTGGCTAAGAATGTATTAGTCCTGCTCCAACTGTATTCTAAGTCTGGTCCACCCTCTGATGAACAGCTCAACATTAACTGAGTTCCATTATCATATGTGTTATCACCCATGATGGCCACATTGTATGGAGCAACTGTACAGAGAAAAGAATACACAACAGTAAGTTTGGTCATACAAATGTATACATATACACTGTACATGACATAGTCCTTGGGTACATGTCTATTTCTATATACATAGTTAAGGGAAGAAGTTGGTGATGTAAAAAAAGGTAGGCACACATCGAGAGGGAAAGTACGTACTGTACAACAGGAAAATGTGACAAAAGAAAAAGATTTGACGAATGAGCTAAGAGTTTAATTTGTGAAACATCCATAGCATCCCTAAAAGTACATATCTATATTTTGTCCACATTCAATTCATCAATGCTGATAAAGTGTGTATTCATCAATTTTTCCTTTCATCAAAATTTCCTGTTGGCATCATAAAAACTCAACATGAAGTGAAACAAAAGGGTAACATGAAAAGGTACATGTATCAGGAATATGTTCACTATTAGAGGAAAAGGTCACATGAAAAAGGAAAGCACACATAAAGGGTAAAAATGGTTACCCCAGTCAGATAAGAAAATAGATGGCAAATGACAGTGGTTAGAAACAGTCAGACAGACAGACAGACAGACTGACTGACTGAAATAATGATAATTATAGTTAAAGCCTGAAACCATCAGTGAAACATCTGTAAACAGGTGTTTATTTACATAAGGATATTATACAAGGAGACTTGTTGCATAATTTCAAACAAAACTCACCATAAACAGTGATAGCACGGTTACTAGTTCCAGCATCATTAGTGACAGTACAAGTGTACTCCCCTCCATCAACTGTAGCTAGATCACTAATAATAAGAGTGTTTAAATTAGTAACTATGTCATTTGAGAATGTATTAGTCCTGCTCCAACTGTATAATAAGTCTGGTCCACCCTCTGATAAGCAGTTCAACATTAACTGAGTTCCATTATCATACGTGTTGTTACCCATGATGACCACATTGTATGGAGCAACTGTACAGGGTAAATACACACAGTAGTATTAAGGTAGTTAAGTAACCAACAGGGACTGATAACCACTCTACATAATTGTGTGGGAGAACACTAAACCTTCGTTCTTTACTTGATATAACATAAGTGATGTACTATTAGCCACAAACATAGGATGGAAAATGTTATTGATTTTGAAAAGGTATAGCAAGTTGTAGACATGTACCTAGCTTGAAATATCAAGACACACTGCATCATCTTGAAATGTGAATAGCAGGTAAGATTAAAGAAATTACTGAGTATGTATAACAGGACTGAAGCCAGTTGTGTATATCAAAAATCTTATATGCAGTAAGTCATCTTAATGTGGACATTAAAAAATAAGGACATTTGTATTAAGGAACTCAATGTGATTAGTACATAAGAAGCTTTTGATTGGTCCCAAGATAGTACACTAGAGTCTGAATATATTTCAAGAGGAGTTGCTATAATCTCTGACCCTTAAAACAGTTACTACACATAATCTTAAATATCTACATTACGTGTAATATATGTGAACATTCATCTCAAGCATTAGAGCACAAATGCCTTGCTGTTATATCGGTTTAGATTATATTTGGGTAAGGAATCTCATATACTCCAGCAGTGGCACTTAATTGCATCATGTAAGCATGCATGGTTACTATGGTGATAGCTTTTGTTGATGCTGCTGGAGAAAGAAATCTATGGAATTTATAAACTACTCAAGCTCAGGTCCTTAGTAGTTCCCTTGCTGTGCTGATGTGCTACAGCCTCAGGCCTTCAGGTTGATAAATTCCATAGGCATCACATTGTGCCATATAAGTATACGTTAAAGCACTGCCGTGAGTGCTATATGAAAAATAAAATACGAGGCACGTGGCCGAGATGCTAATAAAGCACAAGGCAAAGCCGAGTGCTTTATTAGCATCAAGGCCAAGTGCCGAGTGCTTCAGTTTTCATATCATACAAGCAAGGCAATGCTTTAAATGATTTATGGAACTTTCTAGTCATGTAGCTTCATCATACACTAGGACTCGCAATCAACACACATTGCACAAAGTACTAACAGCCTGAATGCAAAGTAACTCACATGTAGTTCACCATAGTTTGACATAGTAGACGTTCATCTCGTATTTTGGCAGGTTTTGGTCACAATCCACAATTGATTCTGTTGTGACACATGGTGAAGTATTTCCGTGATATCTCCAGGACTTGTCCGTTTACATTAAGAAATGTAACAGCAATGTTCGTTGCCTTCTCCCACCCATCATCACAGAGCATTTAGGTATGTCTATAAAAGCAATCCAGTGGTAGAACTCGTATTGGCTGGGGTGATTGACCACTCAGCGCGGCAAGGGCTATATATCAGCCTTCACCAGCTTGGGTGAATAGTCGTACTGGTGTGAGCGCCGCTGGCTATTATCCTGTACTAAAGCATGTGGGCAACTGTGCTTTATTGCCCACAAAGAGTGCTTTATTTTCTTTGTGGGCAATAAGGCACTGTTTATCCTAAAGTGTACTTTATGAAATTTAAAGTACGCTTTTTCCTTTGATCTCACCGATACAAATTTCTATAACTATTATTAACTCACCATACACAGTAACAGTAGTACTAATAGTTGCAGCATCATTAGTGACAGTACAAGTGTAATCCCCTCCATCAACTGTAGCTAGATTACTAACATTAAGGGAGTTGGTATTAGTAATTGTGCCATTTGAAAAATCATTAATCCTACTCCAACTGTATACTAAGTCTGGTCCACCCTCTGATGAACAGTTCAACTCTAACTGATCTCCATTATCATGTGTGTTATCACCCATGATGACCACATTGTATGGAGCAACTGTATGTAAAGAACACACAGGTTTAACAGTACAGCTAGTAATATCTAAATTGTGTAGCTTTAGATTCATGCACATACAAATATGTATATGACTGGTTTTGCCACAATCAGACATGTTAGCACAAACAATGATTCTGAGTTTACAACGAACTTGAATAAGTTCATTCATGCAGTAATAGTCTCTAAACTTTCCTTGCTCCACACTAGCTTTTTCTTGCTTTCCAACAAAGCTTAGTATTATTGACCTAAGTATGGCACAAAACTCTTGTGGTATTGGAAAGTTAGTGCATGTAGTGTTAACAAGCACCAGCAGCTTCATCAGGGAGGCTGGGTTTTGGCCTCATACCTTCTATCATATTACTCAGCCAATACATGTACCATACACTAAAACAATTTCATCCACTGACAGCATACGAATGATAATCACAAAACAATTTCAATTTCTGTACAAAGTACTCACTCACCAAACACGGTAACAGAGGTACTTGTAGATCCAGCATCGTTGGTGACAGTACAAGTGTAACTTCCACCATCAACTGTAGCTAAATCACTGATATTAAGAAGGCCGGCATTAGTAGTTGTGGTGGCTGAGAATGTATTAGTCCTGCTCCAACTGTAAACCAAGTCTGGTCCACCCTCTGATGAACACGTCAATTCTAACTGAGTTCCATTACTACGTAAGGTGTTGCCCATGATGGTCGCTTGATATGGAGCAACTGTAAATTAATACAGGCATGAATGATCTGTATGTACAATACACTGTACCACACTGCAGGAGAAACAAATTTCATTAGCAAAAACAAGTTGATGTTGTGCTACTTCTAAAAAACCAGGCGCCAAGCAGCTAGCTAACTCATCTGGAATAACTATAGACAGTATATACTACTATGAATTAACCAACTATGTATTACTACTTTACAATAGGGTAGTTTGATAATATAATTAGCTATTTCTCGTATTTCGTAATTCATGAAATATTCGTAATTCATTCAATTACGTTGCTATGCACTGCTAAGGAAGCGTTTGTTAAATAAACCGCTTTAACCAACATATTACACACAAAACTATCTTCTAAACTGTTTTATAGTGTGACTAACGTGTTTTTTCCCACAAATTCTCTCGACAAAGCCTCAAAGCTGCTCTTCATTTTCGTTCGCATACGTAAGGGATACGCCCCCTTTCAACTCGAAGCGATAGGCTATTCCTGGCAGTGTACGAGGCCTGCACCGTTGTTTTTCAGTTGCTAAATGCCTGAAAACCTCAAGGGGAAGGTAGTCTAAGGAAAGTCACCACACCCGTATTTCAGTCCGCCGAAAAGAAACCACCTCAGAGCAAAGTTCACCTGTGCAGAAGTTTAATACAGACTTCATTTCACTTTTACTTCTTACGTAAAAGCTGCTTTTACCGTTATTAAACGATTTTGCTCACGTGGGTGCGTACGGACAAACATAGGTAGATAGGTACATAGGTAAATAGATAGGTACACACACACACTTTTACGGAAACAATTACAGTAAACCAGGCGCACGCCCACAGCCGGCCTTCGGCCGGCTGTGGGCATGCGCCTGGTTTAAAAATATATTTCAGCATCATTCTTAAAATAATTGACAAATGCAGCACATACAGGAAAACACTCTTTATGTAGTGTAGAAGATTAGAGCAAGAATCAAGTCAAAATGTGTATTATGCTAAGGATAAACCCATAAGCACTGACATGCTAATAGCTGCGATGTCTCAACTTCCTAAGATATATAGCATGTGCACAAATTCATACTCCTGAGATGATCATTCCAGCAATATGAATCATTGCAAGGTCCTAGTGATGTCAACTTGGAAATGAGAGTTTATATAGTAAGTTAGTAAATAAGAGAAGCATAAAAGCACCACCAATTGTGCTTATGATTTAGAATCTACACATAAATCTGCACAAAGAGCATATATACTGTCCATATATAGATCAAACTACAGTGTACGTATTTCAAACAGTTTCTGTGCTTGTACATGTATGTGTAGTACGTGCGTGAGCGTGTAGGCCCATATGGTAACATGCCACTCTAGCTCTGGTGGTGTGGCTAATGGTAGCAGCCCTGGCCTTTACCAAGTGGTGGAGACCACACAGGGTAGAATTGGCCTTGCAAGTCAACATCACCATGCTCCATACATGGACTAATAAGAGAACAGGTCCCAGCTATTGTCAGTGACACATCCACTCTCATTGAGAGAGAGTCATCAAATTGTTTGTAATTAGGTTACCCAACATCCAATGGCTAGGTGGGTGGGTGTCTCCCATGGGGTTGAGAATCCAGGACCGGCAGTCAACAAGAATTAAAGAAGTCTGTATGTACGTGCATGTGTTGTGTGTGTATACCACTTCTTGGTGGTGTGGCATCCCTGTCCTTAACTGTGTGGTGGAGACCAGGCAAAGTCATACAGGTTACATTGTATATGGCAAAAACAGGGCGTACATTATATGCATACAGGTCATGATTTAGTGCAGGAAGAATAGCCTTCATTTTAGAGGACCAGTTTCATCCAATATTGTCCTTTACCTGTCCACCCTTCTGAGGACACACCCACATAGCTAAGACCAGCAGAAGTGTGTGTATGTAAGGAAAGATGTATACTTGTAATAAACATGTGGACAATACACAGTCTTACCAAACAGAGTGTACATATCAGAAGTATCGGTCATTCCATCAATAGTAGCTACACAGTAATAAGTACCAGTATCACTGGTTGATGAGGATGAGATGGTATAAGTTACACTGTTACTACCAGTGACTACTGTTGACAATGAACCATTGTTAAACTGCCACATGGTCATGATCCGAGGACCACCACTAGCAGTACAAGTCATTGACTGATTGTTAGTGAAATTCAGTAACAGTGAAGAGTCAGTTAATGGTGGAGTAAACATGATATCAGTGATGTTTGGTTGTAGAACTGCAGCAAGGTAAACATATACCACAATGGAACCTGATACTCCATTATGTGGTCAAAATGACTACAAGAATGTGACCTGAACGATATGAGGTCACTCAGTGATGTAGACTATTAGGAATTATACCTAATGTAGAATATTGATGTGGTTACTAAAATAGCTATTATGGAGGGAACTAAACCACCAGAAAGGTTCAAATAAGGTACAATCATTTGTTAAGTAGATACATCCATTTCATACACACGGATATGATAGTGCAGTGTATTGTGAAATCAATGTGAAAAAGTGCAAAGTAACAGGCCTTACTTGTACACACAGAACTTAACAGAAATTCATCCTACCTGTTAGTGTGACATTATCACTCTCCACTGTGACTGAGTTACCAGCAACTCTACACATCACTACAGAGTTGGAATCAGTGTAGTTAATATTAGTCAGAGTGTAGCTGTTGCTGATGGTTTGTCCAGAGGCTGTTCCCATCTCAGAGGAGACCATGGCACCATTAATGTACCATGTGAAGGTTAGGTCTGTGGTAGACTGGACACTACACATCCAAGTGACATCTTCACCAGGAAATGCTGACATGTTCATTAATCCATCAACATTGTCTAATAGTTTGACAAAAATACATAATATGTTTTCCTTGTAACAATGAATTTTATAAACCAGCACATTGTCAAGCATATAACTTATTAATCTTTAGCAATATTCAGTGTTATTTTACTGTGCAGTTTTATTCACACTCATGTACACAGACCTACAGACTACTGGTTAAGAAACTGTACCCAACTCACCAACAACACCATTAACAGTTGCTGTACTATTCAGTGACATTGTTACTACAGTACTTGTGATCTGACACACATAATCTCCTGTATTGTTCAGCTGTACACTGGACAATGATAATGTGCTACTAGTAACAGTAGTGTTCATATCTGATGTTATTCCATCACTTATAATCATGTCATTGTACAACCATGAAATAGTTGGTACAGGGAAGCCATCAGCAGAACAAGACAACATCACTTGGGTGCCAACTAGTACTTCTGTGTCTTGTGGCATAACAACAAATCGTGGAGCAACTATAGGTCAACAGATAACAATACATCACATCTCAGACACACTACACTATACTCACCATTAATGGTAACATTTGCTGTACTATTCCCAGCATCATTACTGACTCTACACTCATACAGTCCTCCATCAGTAGCCTCAACACTAGTGATGTTTACTACACTATCATTATCAAATAACATGTCATCCTTGAACCAGCGATACATGTTAGCAGGACCTCCAGCAGCAGTACAATCAAGTACTAAGGAATCTCCATTATTCACAGTTGTAGGGTTTGTAACAGCCAGCGCACTGGAATCAGTAATCATCACATTATGAGGAGCAACTACACAAAGACAGTTAATACACTGGCTGAAGGTTAACTTATCAGCTCATGTTTATGTGAGAGAAATCTCACCTACTACTAGATACAACTAGATACAAACAGTAATGTAAACAATTAATACACTGGATAAAGAGTGACCTTATTAGTATATGTGCCTAATTCAGTAGTGTTATGTAAAAGAAATCTTACCTACTACCAAGATAGTTGATTCCATCTGCTCTGAATCAATAGTGGCACGGCATGTGTAGTTTCCTAAATCGTTATTGCTGGCTGACGTGATAATACGAGTGACCATGCTATCCCCCATCATTCCATTTTCAATATCCATTCTATCTCTCTGCCATGCCAATTCCAACCTTGTCCCACCCATGGCTGAACAGGTTAAATTTACTGAGTCACCAGATTGTAGTAATACTGGAGATGGTGTTACGGACAGTATCATTGGAGTTAACACTGTAATGGAGATCATTATAATACAGTTGAGAATTTCATATTGCAGTAACAATTGGCTGTTCTGTAGACACTTTTGGGCTTGCTTATACCCCACCAATACTACCAACAGTACCAAGATGCCATGAAGGTATTGTTAGTCTGGTTCGGGGGTGATGTTTGGCCAGAAAAGCCATGATCCCTGGGACATTACTATGCTATCCTGTTGTCATAGTAACCTGTATTCTATCAGGAAATATTCTATTTATTAGTTTAAGGTTACAGTATAGTGACTGGCAATCATTCAAAATTTTGAACATCTATAACCAATCTAGCAGTGTGAAAACTTTAAAGTGAACATGAAGCCCTTCAAATTTATTGTTTTGTGTAGCTACAGTGCAGGTTAAATTGTAGTAATACTGGAGATGTTGTTATGGACACTATTACTGGAGATAGCACTGAAATGGAGATCAATGACACAACACAATTGAGGAATTCCAATCAGTCACAAACAGGTTAATTAATACACTTACCTGTTAAATACGAAATAGAGCTCTGGGTGCAGTTGGCCACACTGCAATTGGGTGAATTGCAATAATA
Source organism: Dysidea avara (assembly GCF_963678975.1). Taxonomy (NCBI): domain Eukaryota; kingdom Metazoa; phylum Porifera; class Demospongiae; order Dictyoceratida; family Dysideidae; genus Dysidea; species Dysidea avara. Next base: position 6,924,713 of record NC_089276.1, on the reverse strand, counting down.
TCCATCGCCATTATCAGTGTAGTTGACATTTAATATGGTCAATGTGCTATTGTGCACTATATCTCCCCCACCACTCGCACCAGTTGAACCTTCCTCATCAGCATCCTCTGCAAGCAACATGCTCGTGTTTGTTGATCCGTTCTGTCTCGTCCACTGAAACACCACGTTATGGACGGTTGGTTCGACCAAGCTGCAAACAAACGATACATCTTGCCCAGGATAAACTGATACGTTGCCAGAAATAGTGATGGCTATACAAAAAGAAGGTCACGGTAAACACAATGTTTGACTCGCGCAAGTTTGTCAAGCCAAACAAACACAAAACACATCACTAACGCGGCATATTAGCAGAGACGATTCCAGTGAGAAACGCGAACGCTGCAATAATCGACTTTATTGTCAGCTCCATTACTGCAGGCGTCCCCTGTGACTAATTGGTGGTTCCTGTCGGCTAAGAATCTTTCTAAATGATCGAAGCGACGATGCGATGATCACTCGTCTAGATTGACAGGATACGTGCACAAACACGGAATAACGGACACTTCCGTTGCATTCAAAGGGGCAGGGTTGTGATATACAAACCCACAATCGAAAGAAGATATACTATTACCTTATTACAGGAAACACCTTTAATGGTGATAATCATTATGCAACTGCTCCATCTGCATAACAACCTATAGCCAATTGGTTGGTTTTGTGTGCTGTAGTTTATGCATAGTCGGCCCTAAGTCCAGACTTATGGGAATCACTCACCTCGGAATCACCATAATATTATGTGACCGGATCTGCAAGAATCCTATAATGTTAGTGCAAGTGCAAATATAAAAATGTGAAGAAAATGTACTGATTGACATTTTATATGCTGTTCTTGTTCAGAAATTGAGCATAACAATTTATATTATTAATAACACACTCAGCGCTGAGTGCATGTAACTACACAAAACAAAAGTGAAACTACTTTCTCAATCTATAGTCTTGTAGCATCATTAAGCTTATACCATTGTAAGGCTATAGACACCCTGTTACACCTGATCAACAGGTAAAATGTACAAATAAACTAATTACATGCATGAATACATAGTGATCATGTGTGATGAACAATATAGTCAACCAACTTCTTAAGCTGATGCTACTTCTTAGGGTGTTATTCTATAGATTTATAGACCCCAGGTACCTGGGGTTTATAAATCCCATGGTTCAGCAACTCTTCTTGTGAAATATTTCCTGGTATCTGTTCTTGACAAACAGATTTAAATAACTTAAAAGCGTGACCTCTGGTGTGGCCCGGTAGCTAATGCGGATTGAAAAGAGAATAGTTTATATCACATGACTTGTTGTGTAGCATTTATAGACAGCAGTGCAATCATGTCACCTCTGTAATGTCTAGCTATAATGCAGTGATGGTAAGTTAAGTACTTTCAATCAGTTAAGATGTCTTATAGATCTGATCAATTCATTCTAGTGGCATTCCACTGAATTTTTTCAAATCAATTTTTAGTTACCATATCCAATATAGGACGTACTTATGATTTGTACAGACGTGTAAATGAATCTGCAGAAATATTTAAAAAGTTATGGTTGTGTCTGTGTCACTAGTTAGTGTGGATTGTGAAGAGACCAGTATATATTATGTTGACTACGTCATCTCTTGCCCATCAACACTGTAATTAGTTGAATAGACAAATTGACTATGATAAGGTAAAATAAAACTTTGCCCCTAGCAACCTAATCTAATGTCTTTAAGTTTTAAAGGATAGCTTATACATGTATAGGTCACGAGATGGCTATGAAATTTGTAATTTTTCCCTGTACATTGTCAACTATGATGTCTCGAAGAGGCCAGTAATCACTTTGTTTCCCCGTCTGAGTAACCACATAGCTACACAATGTATAGGATTCAAAATCTTATGACCTATATATACACCACCAAGAGTTCATAATATTAAATACTTTAGGTTTAAGGAAGAAAATCCATCCCTCCTGGAGGAAGACTGAGTGTGGCCCCGATTAGACATTGGGTGACCTGCAGTTCAAATCCTGGGGTTGGAGGGATTTTTTTCCTTACTTTGGCCCCTTTTCTGTTACACCTTATCAGTAAGTCAAGTCACTAGATCTAAGTCCTTGAAATTAGGTTAGGTAATCCTAAGGCTGCAGCACATGTTGCTGTCAGACCTTCAGTGCTGGTCACTGTAAAGTGCTAATAATAAAAAATAATAATAATATAGGGAATTATTTTGACTTTGTGGTTTTCCCTACATTCTATCCCACTGAAGCCTTACATCAAAGTAAAAAACTATATATATATACATATAATATATATGTATGTGAATGAATTTGACAAAACAAGGCTTCCACACACATCCAATTTTCTGACTGTAACTTGACTACTCAGTAAGCTCTTGACAAAAATTTTTTACTCAATTCTGCCATAGCATTGTACAACTCCAGGTAAGAATTTGAAACTCATGGCATGCTTCTACATTGATAAAAGTGGATACCTTGTTTTGTCAAATTCGGTCACATATGGTAGATAAACCCCACGAATATAAGTAAAACCTCAGTAAGCAACTATCATAAATATCAAAACAGGTTGATTTACATAATCAGTTGGAGTAAAGGAAACATTAAGTCCTAAAATTAAAAGCACAACAAAAAAGCAAACAAAAGAACTAAAGGCACAGCAAAAATTATGAAAAGGCATGTGGATGCCAGGGAATGTATGGTATTTCTGATGGTCCTGATCCATACGCTGTCATACCATGGATTGTGAACCCTTATGCTATATAACAAGCATTTATTTTACTATAATTAACACCTCTAATTCAACAATTGTCATGTTGTTTGAGAGTCATGTGCTTCGAAGTGTGGGATAGAAGCCAATTAACCACACTTGCACTCATAGGATATCTTTGCTATCAACACCTCAGCCTCGCGGCTTCGCCCATGACCTCAGGATACTATTTACTATTTATCTATGTGATTGCCTTGTAGCTAGGAGAAACTGTTACCCCTTAAGTATGAACTTAAAATGTCGTATCTCGTGGGGAAAGATTGCTATGTCCCCCACCTGAATTTTAATTTTACTTGCTACTAAAGCTTGCATGTCATCAAATGTAATTATAACTACAAATACATTTAGAACCATCTTTCCAAATGTTACATGTTCTGATTTGGTTATGCCACATTAGGCCACAATATATATATACTCTAATAGAGCAGTTACCTGTGTACTCTAATAGAACATTTAGTAGATGTATAAACGATTCTGCTATGGGATTTATCCTGCATGAAAGGATTTTCTATAATGAAATACATTGGTCTATTGCAAAAGCCTGAGGTTTACTGCCCTCATTTCTATTTAGCTGCAGTTAAATTTCATTACCTGATCCCTTAATTTATTGATGTGATAAAATAAACAGAAGTTCTAGTAGTTCTTGTATACCAACAAAAGAAGTCATGTGTGATAAGTGAAGTTGAAAAAAGATACAATGTGATTGGTGAAATTCTTGTGCATGTTCATGATTTCACTTGTTTTGGTTTAAATTTATTAGAACCTCTGTATGGTTACTGCATAACCTATGATCACATGAGCACAATAAAGAATGATAACTAGCTAGATACACTGAAGCCCCCCATTTTGATTTTACTGGCCCCATCACTGCTAAATACCAAGATGTGTAGTCATATTACTACCCTATTAAAGCAGTCATACAATGTAGTAAGAAAGGAAACGATTCTTATCAAAGATGAGTAAGCATGTTCAGTGTTATGTCCATGTTACTGTTAACGTGTTATTCATTCATCAGTATCTCACAGAGAGTCCAACCTTATCTGGGACAAGTGATAAAAAATAAATTCTCTCCTTCAGTAGAGTTTACATGAAATGTTACGTGTAACATAACACTTAAGCCATGGTTAGTACCTTATACCCAGTATAGTTGTATCATTTTGTATGTATGGCACTGGTAGTGAGTAATAAGACTTGGGTACTTGAACTATAGCCGCTATTGCCTTTTGCAACGGTTTTGAAGCAGGGCAGCTGCATGCCCTAGCATAATCATAATCATGCAATTGTAATCTTCACAATGAATAGTGAAACAACCTCCCACCTTTAGGATGATAAACTGTGAATCAATTTTCCTGTAGCATGTACAGTGGATACTAGCAATTTTACCTTAAGTGCACATGCATGTGCTGTGGAGTTTATAGTTATGGTTCTTGAAGAACTAAACAATACAGACACTTAAGAGTAAAACTTGTATAGCAAACTGCACATTGATTGCACTTAGCTACAACCTTATCAGCCTTATTTCAACTAGAGCCTTTTGCTCACATCCATCTCCCTTTTCAATAGTAGCTCATGCTAGATTGATGTCAAGTGATCGTATCAATATGGTATATTTAGTGTATGATTGTGAGATGAAAACATGCTTGTACTTTCACTGAGATAAGCTGCACATGCAAGATATCAACCTATCAACCATACATACAGTGGCTGTGTTCCTCCTCAGAAAGTTGTGGCTTTCACTTGGCACCTGGAGTCAGTTAAAACTATATTAGGTACTATCCCACTAGGGACCTGTGAGAAGGCTAGGTCTGTAAATACAGGGAGTCAGAAACATGTAACTGTGAAGAATGCATAAAAAATCCCAGACCCAGTGGTGACTTGATCCCTCGCATATGCATTCCAGGCATGCAAGGGAGCCATTGTAGCTGGGATCTGAGATATCCTCTGCATTCAACCACTACTTAAACATTGACTTCTTGCCATCAATGGTTTTTATATTAGGTGCTATATATGTCCCAGTAGGGGCCTGTGAGAAGGCTAGGCTTGTAAATACAATTGGAATGGACAGAAATGGTGGAATGGTATATAATGTTATGGCAAATTTGAGAATTTCACCTAGTCTTTTTAAGACCACCTTCTAACAAAGACTACCTATAAAGACCATTTTTAATGTCTATATTATTGAGTGCATCCCCAAAGGATGGTCTTATTGATCTAATTGTGCACAACATGCCCAGAAAAGTCAGAAAGATACAGTAAACAATACACTCATGCAATGGCTGACATGACCCTGAAAGTAAAGGTAACTGGTGACTAAAGGAGCTGGTATCTTGTGCAGCCAAGAAATAATGGTAATACAACTAAACTTAAATATCTAACATTGATCCTTTATCATTGACTACTGCAATCTTGCTTCATTCTTATTTAACTCTAGTAATTTGGCCGATTTTCTCCTCTACACTCAGACTATTGAATAAGGCAGCCAATTTACTAGCCATAAAAGAAATTAATTAGGAATTCAGAAACTGCATGAGTCAATGATGTTAGATGTTTGTAAAAATTAATATAGTCAGTTGTATAAGCATTCATTCTTGGGCACACCATAGCTATATCAGCTCCAGTTACTTTAATAGACATGCTCTTTTGCACAGATGGTTTTTTTTAAATTGTATCTAGATATCACTCTGACTTTTCTATAGCATGTGGCACATAATGAGATAAATAAGATTACGCTTATAATAAGCTGTGGCTTTAAACAACAAGATAGCAACAATTTAGACAATAAATTAAAATGGTAGGTGGTCTTTGTTGAGGAAGAGGTGATCATTATCTAATTCATTGTACCATTCTATTCCAGTCCAGACACTGCATGGACTATGTCTAGAATACAAGCTGTCTGGTCTGTGGATCAAGTCACCACCTGGTCTGGGTTTTAGCACAATCTGACTCCCTGCTATATACACATAGGCTTTCATCTACTTCATGTACAATAACAAGTTATATAGATATGCTATAGCCAGGGCCTATAGCAATGCATGGCATGGCATTATACATAGCTATAAGATTGATCATGTAGGTAATCATTAACTGTGATACAAATGAGTAAGTACACATTGTTGCATGAACCATGAACTAGGCTAGTCTTCTGAGTTGAATTGTTTCTTGCATTGAGAAGACATTTCCTAGTTTACTGATCAGCTGTATACACATGTGCATACATCATGTTTACTCTCACTAACTATGCACCACTCGTAAATTAGTTACTAACAGCATTTTTATACAAGCAGGATCTGTGTGAGCTACACATCTTCACTGAAGGGCAATAACAACAATAATAATGGACCATATATGCATACCACAAACACTTTGGTGTGAAAGATACTAAAAGTAGCACTAGAAATTATGATTAACTGTAATTGTGCTGGGCAATCATATTTAGTACCAACTAAATACATATGACGCATTCAGTGGTGGATCCAGGGAAGGAAAAGGGTTGGGGGGCACAGGGAACATGTACATGTGCACCCCCACCCCAATTCATCTCTCAAAAGAAAAAAAAATCGTGTACAAAAGACCTAAATACTGTAATAGAGCAATCAGTCAGTCAAATACTCTAATAGAACAGTCACCACATTTAACACTATTAATCAAGAATTCTTTACAGTCACTGCTGAGTATGAAATTTGCATTCACAGTGCCAACCCATATGGGAGCACTTAGCTATATAGCCTAGCTGATAGGATTTGTTTTGAAAACTAATTGCACTTCGCGTTGGTCCTTAATTTGTATGTCATTCTGTATGATAATTTACTTTAAATTCAAAACTGAACTCATGATAGTCACTATTCCCTACATGCAGCTCTTGATCAGTGCAGACCATGCACTTGCAGAAAGCATAATTTATTACTATCTGTTTGGAGTTTGCAATAGCTCTTTTACGCATCTCATCTATCAGACTATTACAATCAGTTAACCACCTGGTGTTCAAATAACTGAAGTCCACATTATACACATAACTTCTGGTGCATAAACAAGTTGAAGACATGCAAACAGAACCAAGTAAACTGCTCGTGATTAATTTGTAGTTAATGTAATTGCATGTATGTAAGTATGTACAATGGAACCTGAGTTATCCAAACCTCTTGCCAGGGGCGGTCCATAAGTCTGAAAAGTCTATATCTCTGAAATGTGGTATAAATAACTTTAAAATAGAATAAAGAACATTTTTTTTAAAATTCAGTATTGTTAACTATCCTAATACAGCAGTCACTACTCTAATAGAGCAGTCATTTCTGCAGTTTGGTTAACTGAGAATCTGGATAAGTGGGATCCGGATAACTGAGGTTCTACTGTGGTTAGCTAATCATAATGCATCTGCGTATTTGATTTTTCTTGGGGCTGGTCCCCCTGGATGCATCAGTAATTACTGGCTGCTCAGCGCAATATCAACAAATAAAATAAAAAGCATTTGGAATTCCTTGCAAAATGACCTCAAAGTGTTTCTAAGCCTTACAGAAAGGTTTCTCATGGTTTGTTTTGTAAGTTCCGTGCTATGTTTTGGGCTAGGGAGGAAGATATAGTAGTGCTCATCAACTCAGGTATTACTGATCGTGATGATGATTCTGCTTATGAGGATTTTCATCATCCTCACCCCTCTTCAAGAAGTCCAGATGTAGGTGCAGTACCTTCTAAGACTACGTTAACAGTTGATGAATCAATGCTTTTGTCTTGCTTGCAAGTTTTTCTAAAGGACCTATAGCTCTGGAGCCTCAAAAGTTTATGCTCAACTTGTTGGATGTGACTGCTGGATCCACTGCTCCTGCTGCTAGTGACTGTCTCCTGTCTCTAACTTGTCTGATGAACCATTTGTTTTCTGGAAAGCTTCTCCTTAATTGTCTTGCTCCTTGGTTGTGTGGGGCTCCTTTGACTGCTTTGCTTAAAAAGGTGGAGGGGTCTGTCCAATAGCTGTGGGTGGAGTGATTGGGTGCCTGCATGGCAAGTCTGTTATACTGTCTTACTGTTCTCCTTGGTGTTTTTCTCCCCTATGGCCACAAGTGGGGGTTGAAATTCCTAGAAACTTTAATCCATGTTACTTGTCATTACATCCACCAAACATCCACCAATATGCTTTTAACTTTTCCTTATCTCTATTGAAGGTAGGTAATTATGAAGAATGCTTTCAATGAATGTAGTCGTTCTGCAAACTTATTACTAATTATTTTCCAGAGATTTCAGCTTGGGTTAAGTGGTGGTACTCACAACCCTCTGAGCTTTGTTTTGGCTCCATGGCCTCCTCAATTTAATCTTTGGTATTTGAATGTTCAAACCTTTTCTTATTGAAGCTTTTAGTTTCTTTCTCAACTCATGGTCCACAATTTGGCCTTCATTTAAATCTGCTTAAGTGTGAACCATTTTGGCCTTCTGGAGACCTGTCCCCTGAATTTCCCACCAGTATCAAATGTGTTAGAAAGGGTTTGGAGCTTTTGGAAATGTTTGGGGAACTCACAAATTTTATGATCAATTCTTGTCCTCTCCAGGGTATTTGATAAGGCAATATGGCACTCCATAAGCCAAAGTTATGGCCATTTTGGAAGACCCTCAAGTTGAGCTTCATTTGCTACTCAGCTGCTTTCACTACTGGACAATTTGGCCTTGAAAATCCAATGAAATTTTCAAAGAAACCTATGAAAAGTAAAAATTTCATTGGTGTCCCCAATGAATTTTTATTTTCATAGTATTTTCATTGGACAAATCAATGAATATCCAATGAAAATAACCAATGAAAATTCTATGAAAAATAGAGTATTCATTGGTGAAGTTTCAATGGATTTTCATAGGTTTAGTATGTGAAAATGTAATGAAAATTCTTGGCCACCCATTGAAATTTTAGGGTTTTCAACATTTTCAGTGGGTTTTCAAAATTGTTTTCTTTGGATTTTCATGAGAACTCTTCCAGTAGTGTTTAAGATATCATCCATTTCTACAAACAGTACCATTCCGTATATCACTCTCCTTTTAAGAATAGTTTAATCTTACTCTTGAACTTGCTCAGTTCCCACTATCCCTATGCACTATGTGTCTCTATTGACCATCATCTTCTGGAATGTTCCTATGGCCCCATGAGAATTCGTCGCCATGATGCTCTAGTTGACATTGTCATTCTGTGTCAAAAAGTTGTTTTAGTATGCCATCCTGCTTAATTTGATGTGTCAGTTTGTACAGCCTTCTTGTATTTATTCCTCTTCTTTTTGTGCTGGGGTAGCTGGCTAGCCAAGGACCAGAGAAATTGAGTTGCTGCAAAGGATGCAGGGTGTGACTTTGTCCCACTTGTAGTAGGTGTTTGGTCACCTTTTGTTGTTCGAACTCTTCAAGCCATCATTGACTGCACCACAGTGAGAAGTGGTGCATTGACCAAACAAGCTGGAAAAACTTACTGCAACAGCTTTCGGTTTCATTATGGACAAACAATGCCTGTATGATTTTGCAGTACTGGGTTTGGCAGTGTGAAGACACTGATTTCCCCTTCCCAAGCCCCTGTTGTAATTATATTCATAATTTAGGTGCAGTACCATCAGTAATTATAGGATATTATAGTAGTTATTTTTCTTTGCTGATTATTTGTGCATAGTTTTCTTTTTGTGTGTGTGAGAGAGAAAGACTATCATTAGGATGCTTAAACACACAATTACAATACCTCAGACACATGCGACTATACGTGCAAAATGTGCAGCAAACATGGCGAGGAGAATAAAAAAAAACAAAAATAAAAAAACACCAAAACATGACATACAAATGAGCACATAACACTAAACAAGGGCATAACTAAATTACAATCTCTGATTAACAACATGCAAGTATTCACCTTATTCGTTTTCAGTTTTGTTACATTGATTTAGGTGGAATTTGTGTATTGTTTTCTTTTGGTTTGGTACTCACAGTGATTGTGATAGAATAACATTATTGCACATGCATTACTATAATTATTTGTGCATAAAACTCAAAATTTTCAGTTCTGAAACATATCAGATACCTTTGGGGCTGTGCCCTCCAGACCCCTACTTTATATAGCTAGCTACTATCCTGGTGATGGTGCACCCAATGCCCCTCACATTGATATGGTATAAAACACCATGAGTCAGTGACTTGGCATCACAATCAGATAACACCACAATGCAGGGAGAAAACCATCAGTTTTATTGATGAGAAAACACAGTAGCAGTATAATTATATCCTCGGACACATGCTACCACAATAGGGCAATATAAACCCCACAAGTGGGCATGGCAAGGGTAACAAAAGAAAAAACCAAAAACAGGATTACATGTACACTCAATTAAAAAGAAAAATTTATACAAATACAACGTTCAAGTCTCCACACACCATTCTTGACAGTCCTTTGCCATAAATATCCTCCTAGAGGAAGAGATTGATATCGCTGCCGCTGAATCAAAGATCTTTTTACTTCTAGATTTAGTCATCGTAAACTCACTTTGAATGGAAATTCACATAGTTTGTAAAAGATGACAATGAAATTGGTAGATAGTGGCCTAGTACACTCATCTTAATTGTATCGTAATAGCTAGCGATCCCGGGTCAATCTAATTCAGCCAAGAGTAGCTGATAATCTTCCTTCCCAAGCTTACGGTCTCTTGCAGATTCGAGATGACGGATCGAGTCCAAAGGATAGGTAAGCTTTAGTAAGGCCACTGAATTACTTCTCTGATTGTGAATCACAATATCAGGGTGGTATGTAGTAATAAGAAGAGAAGGCGGGATTGTTGCCTGGGGAGTGTCGCTTGCCTGCAATCCAGGTAAGTCAGCATAGATCCTACAATTTTTTTTTATTATTATTTTTTTAAGATACTAAGACAATGATAATATAAATAAACACTTAAACAGTGGGCAGAGAGGCAAACTCTGCCCAGTCCTGGGATGATGGTATTGTTGCCATTACAGAAGCAGCATTGCCACGTTGAACATCAATGGCAACCTTCTGAGTCAAAAATTGGGTGGCCCTATTATCACCAGACTGTTCCATCACCCGGGAACCTATCCGCCTCACTAATGAGCGTGCACATGATCCCCAAGCACCCAAGGTCTCAACACATAAAGGGGAGAAGTGAAATGATGGAATCAGAGAAGAATACTTTCTGCACTTAGCTGACTCTGCAGAGTTTGCCAGCCGGCTGGCACCACTTGCAGAAGTAGATAAATTAGATGGGGCCAGGGTGTTTGAACAGGTAAAGTCCCAGAGCAAGGGTAAGCCCCGTGGCCAAGGAATCAATGACATGCCATCTGGCTTCTTACCATCATTACGACACACACCGACTGGCTCCAAAACAGCAGGAACACCTCCAGACACCAGAGCACGACGAATAGTTTCATTCACTGCAGCGTGCCGAGGAATACGGCCTCCACTACGCCTGCAAGACAAACCGTGAGTTCCAAAAACATCAACTTCACTGCCACAAACACACGTATGCTCGACAACGATGGGAACTAGTCTCGCGTGGCCAGACCGCTTTTTCTCCCATGGCGCTTATCGATTGGAAATTATAAGCGCCTTTTTCGAGCAGGCGCTTATAATTTCCAATCGATAAGCGCCATGGGAGAAAAAGCGGTCTGGCCACGCGAGACTAGATGGGAACACCGAGACGTAGACCAAGAGCAATCCTCAAAGATTCATTGTCCAGCTTAGTGCCCAAGGAAGGTACAGGTAGAGCACCAAGCCACGCACCAGACTCTGAGGAGGAAACTGACAGTAGACGAGCCTTTGTTTTAGCATCTTACAATGATCAGCCTGTTTGTATTCACCGTATACTTTGCACGTGATTCACGACTTTAAATTACGTAGTATCACGTGCTTACGCTTTTAACTGCGTTGAATTATTTGCCCTTTACATTGTTTTGAAACTTTCACACACTGCGTTACAATTAATTTACCGTTTGGTCACGGAGAAAAAAGAAAAAAAACAAAAACTCAGCCGATTGTAATTTCAGGTACGTTGTCTACCACAATCGAACTTTTACAGGCGGCAGAATGCAAATAGCCAGGTTGTATAGATACTTATTCTTCGTAGGCATGATAACGATGGTGATTATGTATTATTTGTTTACGATACACACTAGGCCGCCGATACCTGGGTACGAAGGGTTTCAACTAGCTGACGAAGGTACCAAGTGACTTCCATGTTGTGTTATAAGTTTACCTTATACATACAGCAGTCCTGTTCAGCAGTGTTACGTACAGTATTGAGGAGACTCTGGGAAACAAGACTGCCGTAGACAAATTTGGGTTTCCTGTGTCAGGAGAATTTTGTGGTGACACTAAACTATGGCTAGAATATGCAGAATATCATGATAGGGTAGTGAGTGGAAAAGAGAAAGGGAGGTATTTGAAGTATTACTGTGATAAAGATCGGTGTGGTGGCTTTGGTAACAGAATACAAGCGATCACAGTAGGACTAGTGGTATCCATGTTATCTAGAAGAATCTTCTTATTGGAATTTAGTCAAAATCCTTTTGACTTTAGTAAATTTCTCACTCCAAATATGATTGATTGGAGATTTAAAATCAATTTACAAAATGGTAAACATTTTGACTTAATGAACAACCTTCGTGTGGATGAACGTTGGAGTCAGGTAGAAGGAATATTACTGAACTCTGATTCCAAGGAAGATGTTATATTGACTACAAACATTGGGATGGATGTGTATATGTCAAACTTTGGTGAGAAAATGCTGAGCAAGTTTTTTGAAATGAAAGTGAACAGTTTTCACAGTTATACAGCATTATATGGGTGTGCCATGCGGTATTTATTTAAATGCAATCCAGTGATAATTGATTCAGTGTTACATGAACAAAGATCACTTAATCTAAAGACAGGTCAGTATGTTGCCGTCCACATCAGAACAGTGCTAGGAGAGGGTGTACCAAGTTTTAGTCTCCCATCAGAAGAGTACTGGAAACCATATTTAGAATGTGCTTTGGCCACAGCAAAGAATTACGCAGCACCTTATTGTTCTGGCAGCACCTGTCCTGTATATGTGTTGACTGATACTGAGAAGGTGAAACAGTATGCTATAGCTCAGTATGGAGACTATGTGAGGACTAGTACAGTATACGAGTTACATATTGATCATCCCAGACTACATGTCCCTCGTCTATTAGAGGAGGCATTTGTGGGAATACTAACTGATATAGAAGTTGCCGCCAGATCCGCTGTCTTTATCAGCACAGAGCAGAGTACTTTTTCTGACCTAATTGAGGGTCTTGGCTTCTTTACCAACAAGACAACTTTCAATTTAGCACATTGTCCTTCATCTTATTAGCTGTTTAATAAATAAAATACGACTACTGTTATGACATATTTGACATAGTATCAATTGCCATGTTGATCTGAACTGAAAATTTTCTAGGTAGTTTCTAACAATCCATGCAAAAAAAAACAAAAACTTTCAAGCTGTGAAAAAATGGTGCGGCTTTAAAAAGCCTGGGTAAAAGTAGCTGTGAAGCCAAAGGTGGCGGCCAAGAAATGGCTGCAATGATGTCAATGAACATAGTCATTATTAGCATTAACATCATTTTAGCCATTTCTTGGCTGCCACCTTCGATTTCACAACTTTTTTTCACCCAGGCTTTTAATTTAAGGCTGCACCATTTTTTCACAACTTGGCTGTTTTTACTTCTTTTTGTATTTTATTAAGATCCCAAAACCAGCCTATGGCCGACTACAATTAAACACCATCACCATTATCTGTAAGTATAGTGCATGTTGTTCCTAGTGATTACTAGGATTTGATTTTGGTACGATATCAATATGACAATTGGTAATATATTGAAATTTCGATACTTTATTTTTAATATTTTTTAAATTAATTGCATGGGGCAAATGTTTATAATTAGCAGCTATGCTTTATAGAATTTGTAATGAAGGTAATAACAAGCCTTGGAAACTGGTAGACACTTTCTACCGTGATTGCACAATCACGCACCAAAAGTTGTAAAATACCAAAATATTACTCAATATATTGAAAATTGTAGCAAAATATTGACTATACGATAAATATTGATATCAGTTATAAAAATAATGAGATTCGATATGATATTGGTATTGAAAATATATTGCAATGTTGGTAATATTTCGGTATATTGCACATCACTATAATATAGTTGTTCCATTAAGATGTCTTGTGAATATCTGTTTATACTGCATTTTTAATAATAGTGGTTGGATAATCAAAGGAGTTGTGGCCAAACCATTTTAATACTGCTATACATGTTTAACTATTTATTGGCTGGTAAGAAGCAAATTTTTTTTTCTGTAAAACATGGCCATGTCAAATTAGTCAATTATTTGTGACTATACTATTGCATCAACTCAATATGAGCATACATGTTATTCAACCAATGATGTAATTGCAGATATACTGTCTATACAACATAATTATTATGTCCATATTCCTATCTAAGTGTACATGATGTAACACAGAGTAAGGCTGGGGTATTCAGGAATCCCCAGGCCTTATCAAGATCATCAATAATGTACAACAAATTAAAGAATGTCCAATTATAGTTTCACAATCAGTTAACCACCTGGTATTCCAATAACTGAAGTCCACATTATACACGTAACTTCTGGTGCATAAACACAGCTGAAGACATGCAAACAGAACCAAATAAACTGCTCTAATAGAACAGCCATTTTGGTGTTTGACTAAATGATAATATCGTTCCCAACCAGTGTGCATACCAATAGCTAAACAGTCTAATAATATACTGTATTATTATAAGGTCAGTTATGTATATAGATGCACAAAATTAATACCCTCTTTGAAGCTTCTTTTGTTTTGAAGTTAATATTGTGCCAATAATCAGTTATTAGGTTGGACACTGTAGTACAGGCTCTAGCTCTGTATTTGGTATACAGTACAATGTCAGTATTCATGGTAATGAAGCTTTGGAGAGTTAAAGCAGCATCCAAATCTAGTGATACCAATTGAAGCTTCAAAAGTTTGATTCAGAAGTTTTCATAATCAGCAGGCTTTTATGTGCAGCTTGAAGAAATGTGGGTGACATTTTCACAGACAACTGTCTTTACAATACTACTGTCTGTCTGTGAAATTTTAGATAGATTCTGTAAGACTGCTCAGTATTGCTGAAGTAGTGAATGTATAAAATTAGAACTGATATCTGAATCTGATGTTACCCAAGTAGTATAGGTAAGACATACAGTGCTAAGATTCTTTCAGTGAATAAACAATCACCAAGGTGGGGGTGAGGTGATTATCACATCATTCCTAAACCACTGAAGAATCCTAGCAATTTGTGTCTTAGTTATTTAGACAATGGCACCTGTAACTGAAATTTTGTTAATAACCTACAAAGTATGCATTTGATTGTCAAAATTTGCTAGATCAGTCTTACCAGAATTAAAACCATGGGTAGGTAAAAACAGTGGACCCAGGTCCTTGGTCCCCGGGTCCACTGTTTTTACCTACCCGAATATCATGGCATTCCCTGAATGTTATTAATAAAGTGTCCTCCGAGGGATATAAAATTGAAGCAGCTAGGAGGATTAGGTGTATTGTGGTATGCAAATGATGGTTCTGTGTGTATCTTGTCCTTATTACTAGGGACCCACAGAGTATATCAGGTGCATGGTATAATAATTCCGGAATAATAGGATGATTTTCAGAAACAATAAATCTACAGTATAATTACTCTTATAGTGAGTGGCCTGTTGAACTGGAATAAAATATTGATTTACTATAATAGAGAATTTACCTACCCAGTTATCCAAATTTAATGTGACTGCTCTATTAGAGTATCTTGATCTTTAAAGTATATAATAGTTATTTCCCTAAAGATAAATGAATTTCTAGAGATGAATAATAGGTGAAGAAAAAAAGAATTGCTATAAAGAATAATAAGAAACCTAAAAAGCATATTCTGTGGGTACCTAATCGTTACATTATTGCTCTATTGTGCAGGTAATATAGGTATCACTGGTAACATGCTATGGGTAACACTGGTATGTCAGGAATTGATTGATAAGCTGCTTATATATGCTTGGTTGTGCTGGCATAGTATCAGGTGGAGCTGTGTGAAGTTTGGAGCATACAACAGACATGGATAGGGGTCTGGGGGCATCTCCCCCTCAGGTATTAGACACTCTGAGATACGATTTTTGACTAGCTTTACCGTGTGAACTAAGTAACTGTAGAAATACAAACCATGACTGTTCTATTAGGGTAGTTGACTGTTCAGTCTATTAGAGCATTTTTTGATCTGAACCTTTGATACCCTTTCAAATCATGATCTAAATCTATAAGCTTACTTGACCAGTTTCTGGAAACCTCAGAAACCCCTCCCCTGATGCTGGTAACATGCTTAAACATAGGTAAACATGCATGGGTATGGGCATATCACTGGTAACATGGGTAACACTTGTACAAGTATCACTGGTAATGTGGTAACTCTTGTATGACTGGTAACATGGATTACCAGTGTTACTTACTATTAACTGCACAATATTACAATAACACAATGATGATGTATTATAAGGACAAGATACACATAATAGAACCACCCATAAACTGACTGACTCATTTGCTTTCTACAATATAGCTGCTGAGCAGTTGCCAAATAGCAGAAAATAAGACAATTAAAAAAAATATATAACCAGCTATACCAAGTGGTATGGTGGAAAAGCCATCATTTATAGGCATGATTAGTATCATGCTTACTTTCAAGAACTCAAGAAGAAACCTTGTAATCACTGAAATATATAATCGATGAATAGCAATTCAAATTGCTCTGTACCATTATAGCTATACAGCATTATACAAATAAGAAAAATAATTATTATTTTAAATACACTGTTGCATAGATTATAATGCTGTAATGTTTCTCTATGCAGTATAGTACAGCTGATTGGTATAGTATACTGAATTGATTGCTCACAGGGAAGCCATATTGGGTTGAAGCAATGTCTAGCAGTGAAAAAATCAAGCTTGAGTCACACTTCTCAGGAGGCTTATTATTAGTAAGTTAGTCAGTCAGTCGGTCGGTCGGTCGGTCAGTCCATCCACCCATCAGTCAGTCAGTCAGTTGGTTGGTCAGTTAGTCAGTCTGCTTGTCTGATCAGTCAGCAAAAGATTCCACTAAATAAAATAATTTAAAATTCCACAGCAACTTATTGAAACATTTTGTGTGGCACTGAAGGAACTTTGCAGGTAGTATTGAGGCTAAGACAACTGTAGTAATGCATATGCATTTACCACACAGCTGCAGGTGTAAACAATGTACATGGTTCTGTAGTAGCAGTACCTGTCCTATTATGCAGACTATACATGTAGCATCATTTGATAGCATTTAACTTATATTGACACGAAAGACTACACTTTAATACCATAGCATTTTAGTACCTACCATACAATGCAGAACACTTGCAATATTATGTATTATATGTTATGCACTAAGTACTATGTGCAGGACCATCTCCATGTAATGTAATGTAATGGAAACAAACTATGTTTTTGCATGTATATTACATGGATATCACTTTTAAAGAACATGAGGTTGCCTTATGCCATCCTGCAAGTACAATGAAATAATGTGAGCATATGGATAATTTTAAACAGCACAGCTGTGTGTAGCTACATAAGCAAAGACAACTGTACTATTTTACTATTGTGCATAACTATATGTCTATCACAGTGACACAGGCGCAAACTATATTATGTGGTGTTACCTGTCATGTAGGCCATACATGCATATCAGATTCTACATGACATTAATTCACTTACTGACAACAAAAAGAAATGAAAATGATAAACAATGTAGGTTGTATAGCATCATGCAGTACCTGCCTATTGTGCAGGCTGAGTTTTGTATGTTAACAATACTACACTCCCTCCTGTTCTTATTCACTACAGTTGTCATCACTTTCGGAGTAAGCTGCTACTGGCTGTTATCACCTATTGTCATCACCTATTCACCTTTATACAGTAAAGTTAGCTACTACAGTACTATATAACCATTATAAGAGTTAGTAATGTGGTAAGAACAAAATAATTTAAGAAACAAACAATGTTGCACTAAGTGAGAGAATAAAAGTACATCATGAAAAGTTATACAAGTAGTAAACGTCATGAAAAGAATACATATAGTAGAAAAAAGACTGCTACCAAAAAGGCTGGTTATATTTCTACATGATGGACTGTTCTGCCATGTAAAATCGATTATAAAGTCAACCACAATTACTTTTGCATATAATTCAGAGAGAAAGTGGCCATGCATGTGGCCATATGTAGCTGAATTCTAGCACTTTTGCATTAATCAAAATGTTGCCAAATGGTTTGGTATTTATTTGTTAAGACATCCAAATATCCAGATACAAAATTTGACATTCATTGCAGTGTCTACAATGTAGTTCAAATTCTTATAGGCACAAAAGCAAATATGTACTGTAGCTACTGTATCATATTCAAACACTTATAATTGTAGTAGATGACATTCGTCTCAAGATAAATGAAAGAACAATAACTTACATGTGTGAATGTTTGACTCTGGAATTTGAAAGAACTTTGTAAAACTTTTTTTTTCCTTGTCATGAACCACAGTAGTGGTTCATAATAGAGATTGCCTACAGTTTTTCTGCCAAAATCCTAATAGAACACACACCTAAACACCACCTTAGGAAGGTACTCAACCACAAAAGAAGCCTTAAGAGTTAATTTGGAAGAAGTATAGGTCCATGCATTGGAAAATATGAAGTCAAAAGGAACCAATAAAAGTACTTCTTTAAATAACTGAAAAAAGCCATTTTGTTCATCTTTTTTTCCCACAGGGCTAGAGCAAAATGTGAGTACTTTAAAACTACATAACTTTCTTTCTTTTGTCTTTCTTCACATCCATGACCTATTTTTTAAATGCATATCACAATGATAACACCCACTCTCATAGTAGAGTGGCTTAGCTAGTAAAAATGAGCAAATTGTGAACTTTGTGCAGAAAGTATGAAACTTTGCACATTGTACCTACTTACCTACGGTCCAGGGGCGGATCTAGGATTTATAAAGGGGGGGGGGGGCTAACTCAAGGTACCAATCTCTTGGGTACATAGAGGTGTGCAAAGCACACTTCCCAGCATGCGAAGCATGCTGGAACTAGGGGGGCCTGGGGCCATGCCCCCCCCCAGGAAATTTTTGAAAAATAGATGCTAAAATACTGCAATTTGGAGACATTTCCACATAAAATTCATAATATTTTCTGCCGGTAGATATTTTATATACAGCCTCTAGATTATAGGTATGGCTCTCTAAAACATTTTGCTAATGGAAAAGTTTGGGTAGGTACAGACAACATGCATCTCTCTCACAATTGCATAACACTGAATAGGTGCATGTTAGAATAAGAGTGTTGAAAGTGGAAAATTTTGAAATTTGAACAATACAAGATTGAATCTGAGAGCATTTTCAATGGAAATTGTGTACCTGAATTAAGTATTGCCATGCACAAGTAGATGAATGAAGCCCTTTAAACAGACCAATGCACTTCATTGTATGTATAGGTGCAAGCAAATTTGGAAAATTCCATAACAGAAACAACTACAGGTTTCCAGTGAATGTTCTATTAGAGTAGTTAGCTGACTGCTCTATTAGAGTATCTCGATCTTGTACACCTCCAATGCTGATCCGGGTCCTTGTTGCATAAACTTTAGCATAAATCCACTGATAATACCTTGGAAAGATGTTTATAAGGTGGTTTTATGAGTATTTGTATTATTAGTGATCATATAATTATGCTAAGACAAAATTTCATTATAATACTCAGCATATTGATCAAGTAAAGCCTAAATATGAAGGGGGGGGGGGGGGGGGGGGGGGGCTTCAGCCCCCAAAGCCCCCTTCCCCCCTGGATCCGCCCCTGGGTACTACCTACCATGAAGTGTATTTTGAGATGCGAAGCCATCACAGATTTGACCTTTGGTATCCTCTACAGTTCATTTTATGCTCAAAAATAGTGACCATTGTCTATCATCCATACAACACTCAATTTGTTCAAACTAGGTGCCAAAGTGAAGATCTTTATCCAAGAAATAAGTTGATACTTGTTGCAAGCTCATAGCATGTTCCACTTCAAAGTTGTTGTAATTTCTACCAGCAGCAAATTCATATAAGTCTTTAAAATGTTCACACAATTACACTCTTCATCTACATTCTTGTTTGCCACTCAATTTTTGTATTTTTTAGTTCACCATGAGCACTGCAGGTTGCATATACAACCAAAAAGTGGAGAGAGATATTCAGGGGTGGGGCATGTACCCTCCTCTCTTGTGGTAGTTAATTAAAAGAGTTCATAATTATATGTAAGTTGCTCTATCAACAGTTTTAACTACAATGGGGGGGAGGAGGGGTACTTTTTAACCCCCTTTTACAAATGAACTCCTTAATCTATACTGAAATCAAAATCTCAGTGAATACGTCAACAGCAACTGTAATATTTGAATGAAATGCATGACATGTGTATCTTGCCTGGTACAATAGCCCAGAACTGCATGTACCTGAGAATACAAGCATGAGATTACTTCTCGTCATTCTCAGGTACTGTAGGTCATTCTCAGGTATAGGTTGTACCTGAGAATGCACCTGCGGGAGTCTGGGTGCATGGTATGCCCTTTTAGATACCATGTGTGTAAACTACAGTAGCTATGAACACAAAGATCTTTATACCATCATCCCCCATTACTCTCATTGTGACTCCCCTTTAGTTATTTCCTAGATGAAGGTCTGACTGATAGTACTGTTTCTAAAACCTGTATGCTATTGCTGTAAAACTTTAAAAAATAACTTTCTTGAAGTTGTTAGCTTTTTAGCTATACTTGCAAACATGGAACACATTTTGCTATATAGAACCAAATTGTGAAACACAAGTTGTCCAGTTGGTTATGCCCTCAGACTCCACCACATCTTGGGTGTGTGTCTCTCTAAAGGCAAATATATATTTAAGGGGATGCAAGATGTGGGTATAGTTCAGGATCATAATCTCCCTATAGTCACTTCACAAAATTAGCTATTAATACGGTATGTTAGATACGTATAAGGCTTTTCAACAAACGTGACTGAGATAGTAGCATGTATAACCTTAAGAATTTTATGCATTAAAATGTTATACAGAAGCAAAATTATAGCCATAAACAACCTCAAATTTGAGTTTAATCTGATGACAAAACTAAATAAATTATGACATTAATTTTGTTGATTTATCTCACAGGAGTATTGTACATAACCCCTATGCTTCACTACTGGATATCTCTTCATGTTTTGGTTGTATATGTGACCTGCAGTACTCATGGTTAGATAAATAATTGAATGGCAAACAAAGAATGTAGATTAAGGGTGTAATTGTGTGGGCTGTTGACTTTATATGAATTTGCTGCTGATAAAAATTACCACAACTTTGAAATGGAATAAGCTATGAACTTGCAACAATTATCAATTTGTTTCTAGGATTAAGATATTCAATTTGGCACCTACGTAGTTTGAGTGTTGTATGGGTGATATATACGTAGACAAAGGTCACTATTTTTGAGGACACCAAAGGTCAAATCTGCAATGGCTCCATATCTCAAAATATACTTCATGGTAGGTAGATACTATGTGCAAAGTTTCATACTTTCTGCACAAAGTGCACAAATATTTAGCTAAGCCGCTCTACTATCAAGTTCACTTTGCCATTGATCTTCTGGCTTAGGACTTAGTTTCTGCAAGGGTGACCAATGTGTTATTATGTGTTAACAAGTATGCAATCTATTCATGTTAACACATTGAACCATATATCATTACCTATATTTAATTAAGCTCATACCAGAGCAGTACCACTGCATACTTGACTTTATACTGTGATCACATAGTTGCACAAGTGTGCATGCGTATATGATGAATCAGAAGCCATACCATTGCTAACCACAGCATGCTATATACTGCCTATAGTTATAAAGCTGTATATGACTAACTTGGTTTAGTACTGTGCAATATTAAGTGCCACTAGCACCTCTTATTATCATGTTAACTATCCATAAATGGATTTATAAAAGTAAACAAACTAGTGTAAAACATGGGAATAGAGATTGCTGAAAAAAGTAAAAAAACAAGAGTCAAACAAGCCAGCATGTTAAACACACAGAAATCTCTATTTGGACTCAAATAAACATTTATACAGAAGAATTCTTAGTACTTATATGCCCCTAAGTTATGGAGAAACTAGCTACTGTTTTCCCCTTAGTTTTTGCCATATCCATTAAATCCAAATAGATATCTGTGTGTTTAACATGCTGGCTTGTTTGACTCTTGTTTCTATACTTTTTTCAGCAATCTCTATATTCCCATGTTTTAAGTTTCATAATTATTTTTACACTAGTAGTTTACTAGAAAATGAATATCCAAATGGTAAATTTAGTATCCGGTAATGAACGAATATCCAAATGAATCAAATATTTGTTGCAGCCTTACTGCATTGTATGCGCATGTGCAAAAGTTTGAATTGTGAGGTATACAAAGCTATGTCTAGATGCCGCATCATGTTTGAATAGCTACCTATACCAGTAGATATGAGTAATGCACCTATCAATGTATTGCCCCACTACCCCCCCCCCCCCTCGGGCATATATGGGGCTATAGTGGGGATTTGACACAGCCGAATGTCAAATGCCCCATAGTATAGGGCAAACCTATCGTGTCAAATCCCCACCGCTGGCCCCAGTTGCAACGCGGGATTTACTCGGGATTTGACATAGCGAAGGAAGTTACAACAAAAAAATATTTTGGTGCTTACTGAACGATCGTCAAATGCCCCATAGTGGCAGGGGCGGATCCAGAGTTTCGAAAGAGGGGGGGCACCTTTCTGAAAAACAGTTGAAGACCAAAAAAACTTGCTGAAAACCAGTTGAAGACCAAAAAAAAAAAAAAAAAAAAAAAGGTCACAACAATAATAGCTAGTTATCCTTACCTACTATATCACGTCTGTTATGTAAAATAAAATCCTATTTGTAGCTTCATAGGTAACTACACTGCCTCATGAACATTGTGACTGCTTTATTAGAGTAATTGACTGCTCTATTAGAGTATATCGATCTTGTATGCAATTTCTTGAAGGGGGGGCATTTGCCCCAAATGCCCCATCCTGGATCCGCCACTGAGTGGGGCAGCAGTTTCGAGTCAATTCCCCCTGTAAAGCCCCACTTATGCCCGAGGGGGGGGGGGGGGTGGTGGGGCAATACATTGATAGGTGCATAAGCAGTTCTAGTAGATGACATTTGTGTAGTATGGTGATTAATTTTGAGAGAACAATAACGGCATGCATGCATGAACGTTTGAATTACGGAATTCGCAACAAACCCCTGGTTGAAGGGAAAAAAGCTGCAACTAAAAGGTGTAGAAAAACAAACAAACAAACAAACAGAAAAAAACAGCACAACGCAACTGGAGATTTGAACTTGCATTCTGCCAGTTTCAAGCTCTACACATGGACTAAATGTAATTAGAGTGTTTTATAAAGTAAATAAATACATGCTTAAGTTGAATGGAACCTTGCAGTTTAAACCTATCGTGTCAAATCCCCACCGTTGACTCCAGTTGCAACGCGGGATTTGACATAGCGAAGAAAGTTACAATAAAAAATATTTGGGAGCTTAATGAACGATCGGCCCCAAGTGGGGCAGCAGTTTCAGGCGTGTCAATTCCCCCTTTAAAACTTACGCCCGAGGGGCAATACATTGATAGGTGCATAATTCATCACACTTAATTTATTTATAAGTAATGTAATCCAGTATTCCCAGAACAATATCAGCAAGAGTTCATATTATGAACTCTTGATATCATGCAGGTATACCACAGAAAGTGCAAACCTCCATCGTGATAGTGCAGCAGTACTGTACCCGGGTACTGTATGATATTTTTTTTTTAATTGCTACGTAGCTATTCCACTCGTACAGGTGAGTTGTGCCTGGTCTCGTGCTCCATACAACCTTAGGTGCGCCCGGTGCGCCATACTAAGGTAGGGGCGGGCGTTTCCGGACAAAGTTTGCACACGCATTAGAAAGTTGTTCATTCCTCCTCGAAAGAAAAAGGGATTTTAAAATGATTAGTGCCAAATTGTAGCTAATGAGCTAGGCTATCGGTGGTATAAATTGTGGGTGGTGAAGTATAGGGTACTAGGAGAAAGAGCAGTTTAAATTTGCAGTTTGAGAAATTGTCAAAAATGTACGTGGCTGGGGTTTCCGGACACCACTAAAAAAGACGTACGTACTACGGTACCTGCCATTGTTAGGCCACTTCAACTAAATCTTTTGTTTCTCGGGCGAAATTCAGCCAAATAAAAGTCGGTAGGTCGGTAAAATAAAAATAAAAATAGGCTATTTTGCTAGCTGAAGAGTGATATTGCGAGTCAAACGGTGGCTAAGCTACATTACGGTTGCTGTATCACTTGTGAGTAGGCAGCTATATGTTGAGATTTTTACTTTTTGAGAGCTTAAAGATAAATTTGCAACTCCTGCGTGGCGTTATCACTCTTTGCAAGGTGATCACGTGATTAACATAATTATTTTATGCTGAAGAATACCAATCTCGTTATGTACAGACTTGCTCAACCACAAAGTTACGTAATACAGGAAACTGGTTAATCACGTGATCACCGCACATTGCTGTTGTGGTCAACCACGTTTTCTGCGTAACAATGACGAGTGAGTGACTTTATAAAGGAGATAAACTGGTGACTGTTATGAATATGGAAAGCACCTTGATGGAAGGTACGGTAACTCACAACTAAATTTGCAGTGACTTGTGTATGCACACATTCATAGTGATGAGCGAGTGAATCACTATTAATTTTTGTCTCGAGCTTGTAACTTATACTGAACATAATGTATGGCATTGCTATCAGGTGGTTACCAATGCGCTTGACAATGTCATGCATATTTAAACTGTAAGCTCACTGGTTATGTACACGTGGGGCAAGGTCGAGGACAAGGTTGAGATTTGAACTATGATGAGCACGACTGAATCTCTGCTTTGTGCTGTTGCAGTTTCACCGTAAATTCTTACTGGTGAAACAACATAACCAAATGGTTAGGACAGTGGCTTGTATGCCCCATGATGCTGGCTGGTTCATGCTGTTGCAGTTTCTTGCACTACTTACCATGACTATAACTGGTTATTATGGAACTTTGAGACAGTTTCTGTCCGTGTTAACCTCCTGCAAGTTACTAGTCTTGTGCAAGGTGGATTTGCCCGCACATACTCAAGTGCTTAGGACACTTTCCCCAGCAGATTCAAGCCTAATAGAGCTCTATATGACATGCTTAATATAATGCTGCAGAAATGTTCATTTGATATCATTTCTCTTGTAATGCTGTGTACCCCCGGACACTAAACAAGACTATGGGACCGGCCATAATTGACGCAGTAAGATACATGAATTATAGTTTAGCTTTTTTCATTGTACCAGTGATAGACATGATGTCATGCACTCATCCAGTATTTTCTATAACACAAACAGAGTACATATGCAACAAAATTTAATATTTTATCTTCAAATGTTTAGTAAAACACTTGTTCGTATTCTTCCTATTGTGTTGTGCGTATTGTCCAATCTTATATCAATTGCTTTATTTTACAGATTATTAAAACAAGATGCCACAGAACTTGCCAGCTTGAGCAATCTTAGTGTAAGTGTATTTTGTTTGTGATCTTACAATAGACCATATGCAATCTTGGGGGCATGGCTTTGTAGTATTGATCGTGTGCAATCTGTAACCAGAATGTCTTGAAAGAATACTATAGTAACTTCTCGGATGTTCCTTTCATCAAGAGTATGAGCATTTAAAAATTTTCCAGTATAGAATTTCTTGCTCTCAGGAATATATGAGACTATGCTCTAGATTGCACATAGTCCATAACAACAAATACAGTGTCCTCAGTAAGGAGATTGATTTAAGCCCCCTACCCCACCACCAACATACATTCACATTTGTACCACCCTTTAAGCAAGGCCTAAACTGTTGGTCATCACAATCCTAGAGGGTAAGGTCTGAAAGCTACCGTAACTTAGGCAGTGTAAAACATAGGTGAATTTGGCAAATAGTCCTGGTTTTTTTCCTCGCCTATAGCCATTGTTAGCTATGTCACTGTGTAGAGATATGTTACAAAACACACCGGGGTATAGCTAGCTTTCTGAATTACCCGGGCACAAGATCTGGCTGTCCCCTTTAACAAGCAATGCGAGCCCATCTCTGTGGACTCTTCATTACAGATTTGCTTTAATAGAAGTTATGCCTAGCTAGCTACTACACTGCTGTTTGTACAGCTTAACCCTTAAACCCGCATAATCCAGAAAACTGGATTTACACTTAATAAATACACATGCTTTGCACAAAGCGCTGTAACTTTCGAAGCTTTCGTCCCTCCTATGGCTATGCAATTTATATCATTCTACTCATGATGTAGCAAGGATCAAAATGATACCTAGGGTTTTACCCTAACACTAAAATTAATGGTGAAGCCAAAACTAGTCGTGAAAATAACTTTTCAGTAAGGAAACACACAAACCCTTTACATACCTTTATAAAATGGTTGATAACTCGATGGTAGTTGATCCTATCGCTTTGCAACAACTTTCATTCCACTCTTCGTGAAATTCACTTTCATAATTTATTGTGTTGATTTTTAGTTAAGACCAGCAACTGTTGTCACAAGTGATGAATGTTCCTCTTATAATAGGTGCTAGTGGCACACAAATGTTTATTCATTGGAGTCATGTGCATACTGCTGAGGTAAGTCTATTGTCAGCTGTGTATATACTGTACCATATGGATATCAAATCATCAATCGAGCATTGTCATTTGCTTAGTTCATTCAGTGCTATTGTAAGAATGATGTAGATTGTCGTTTTTCTGCCTTACAATGTCACTGGAAAATTAGCGTGGTTTCAGAGTGACCTAAAATGCTTCTGGGAAGTTCTGCAATAGTGTTGATTTGGCTAGTGAGATTTTGGCTTCATTTGCTGATTTGATTGTCCAATTTCTGTAACGTGTTTAGTGGTCTTTTATTTCTATGATTATTAGCAATTGTCATCTTGATATATAGGTGTTCTGGAGATTATGGGAAAACACCACACACGATGCAATTGGTTTATATTAGTGTGTATTCTAACTTATTCTGTAACTAAGTTTTGTTTGTCATATCGATTGAGTTGTGTATATTTTTGTCACTTGTTCAGACCTGTTGCATATTACAAGTTTAATCAAAGGTTAACTTGAAGGTGGCCATAATAACATTAATAGATGGGAACTAGCATTGAACACTATGCACTATTCAGTAAATATCTAAACGGTAGGGTTAGCTTGATCACTATGCATTGTGGTATTCATTAGAAGGTATCAACAGGTTTGGGGTAGTACCATATGTAGCAGCCTGCCTGTTCTAGATCATTCTATGCTATAGCAGGGCAGTAAAGGAGCAGCATTATCACTAATTGCATGTTTGCAGTGCTGGAAACTTTTTATCCCACCAAAGGTCCATAGTACCAAACTACGGCTGGTTAGTAGGATATGGGCTGCATTGTAGCATATCAGTTAGGAGGGATCATATAGGGCATCTGGTGTTGGGTAAATTGGCATACCACCAAATGTACCAGCTAGAGCTTTATCATAAATGTTGGGGTACACATTTACCATGACCCAATCTCGGAGGGTCATGTGATCTCACATGACAGATTAAGGGTCAGGTCACAAGGCTACAGCGCTCCAGCCCATTCTCCCAATCTCGATGTCTTGTTGTATTATGGTCATTGCCACACACTGGTATACAGAATGTTTGTTTCAGCTCTATAGTCAACATCATCTTCATAACACTCACTGCCGTGATGCAATGGTTCTTTCAAAATGATGCACTTGCAATAATCAAGGCTTGCAACACAATCAATGAAATAGTGGTGAGACAAGCTTATCAAATGTACTATCAGTACATGTACATCAACCAGATGTGTAAGCTTCATACTTGGAGCACAAAACTTCTGACTGTGTAAATATTATTGCAACATTCAAGTGTGTGTTGCAAATGACGATTGCAAGTCCCTAGATGGCTCCACAAACACTTCTGTACAATACAAGTGAAGAATAATACCAACATATAAATGGACGCTTCATTATGTTTTTTCACTCCCTGCATTGTATCATTACAGTACATTATACATAAACATAATATGTATTACACACTTAGATATGCTACAAAGGAATTGTCAGTTTCATGTCGTAATTGGCTAATTCATAATTAAGTCACCAATTGCTGCAGATTGATTGCCGTCTTAAGCTTCTTGGTATAAGGACATCTACAGATCATCTAAGGCTCTTCATCATAATATAGGCAGGGGGCTTATCAGTGCTGAAGCGAGTGGACTGACTAATAGGCCATCATCATCTATCACATAGACTTCTCACTTCCTGGAATGTAAATGCTAACAATAAATTATAATTATTATTGTGATATGTAATGTGTAAATAATATGAGGTGGTATAATCAGTGGACCTGGAAATGAAGAACTCAATTGGTACTTCACATTCATGCCTGTTACCTCTACAAGTCACAGCATCCCATCTTGCATGGCCAGATCACTTATTCTATATCATGGTGCCTCACACAATCCCTAGCATTTAATGCCTACACTGAAAGAGGGTTTGGACTGCTTAGCATAGGCCATTCTGATGGGTGCTCATTTTCACACCTCCAGGTACCATACACACCATTAATATTAATAAATACTAGAAGTTTAACTTCTCATGCACCACATGAAGCACACAAGGCTATTATAATTTTGTCAAACTGCTTGTGTAACCAGCAGCTCTTGCCAGCAGTCACCCTTTCACTGAAAATGTTTCCTGGAAAAATTGTTACACAAAATTTCTCCAGTTAAGCAATACTAGTGTACTTGTCATACAGAAAGCCAGCTGTAACCAGTGAGCAGCCAGTCCAGACCTGATGATAGACGTCATGTGATGCATGGTGCAGAAGTGCTATGACTATGTAAGATGAGACACTGTGACTTGCAGAGGCATCTAATACAATAGAATGCATAAACACTAGGAAACATATAAAATTTCTAGATCCCTGCAGGTCTTTGGTCCTGGGTTTATTAATTCCTGGGGTAGGGAATTATATTAGTACTAACTTGTGTACAATAATCTGTATGTGTAGCTATAAAATACCTTAAGGAAACATCTGAGAAGTTTGACTAGTATTCTAGGGATGGGAGGGTATTGACATTTCTGTCGTACAATTATTGTCATGAGCCATTATCACAATTATTGTACATTTAACCACTGTACCGTAACAAAAAAAACCTAAAATATTCAACTAAACGGCAAAAATATTTAAGATGATCGATTATTATG
Organism: Dysidea avara; assembly: GCF_963678975.1. NCBI lineage: Eukaryota > Metazoa > Porifera > Demospongiae > Dictyoceratida > Dysideidae > Dysidea > Dysidea avara. The sequence continues at coordinate 6,895,476 of NC_089276.1, read as the reverse complement.
TGATAATTGCCAATTTTAATTATCACTAGTTAATGAAAATTAGACGATTGCCAACTAAATAATCATGATAATTGGATAATTGCCCATCCCTATAATATTCTTGCATCAATACTACAAAGCCATGCCCCCAAGATTGCATATGGTCTATTGTAAGATCACAAACAAAATACACTTACACTAAGATTGCTCAAGCTGGCAAGTTCTGTGGCATCTTGTTTTAATAATCTGTAAAATAAAGCAATTGATATAAGATTGGACAATACGCACAACACAATAGGAAGAATACGAACAAGTGTTTTACTAAACATTTGAAGATAAAATATTAAATTTTGTTGCATATGTACTCTGTTTGTGTTATAGAAAATACTGGATGAGTGCATGACATCATGTCTATCACTGGTACAATGAAAAAAGCTAAACTATAATTCATGTATCTTACTGCGTCAATTATGGCCGGTCCCATAGTCTTGTTTAGTGTCCGGGGGTACACAGCATTACAAGAGAAATGATATCAAATGAACATTTCTGCAGCATTATATTAAGCATGTCATATAGAGCTCTATTAGGCTTGAATCTGCTGGGGAAAGTGTCCTAAGCACTTGAGTATGTGCGGGCAAATCCACCTTGCACAAGACTAGTAACTTGCAGGAGGTTAACACGGACAGAAACTGTCTCAAAGTTCCATAATAACCAGTTATAGTCATGGTAAGTAGTGCAAGAAACTGCAACAGCATGAACCAGCCAGCATCATGGGGCATACAAGCCACTGTCCTAACCATTTGGTTATGTTGTTTCACCAGTAAGAATTTACGGTGAAACTGCAACAGCACAAAGCAGAGATTCAGTCGTGCTTATCATAGTTCAAATCTCAACCTTGTCCTTGACCTTGCCCCACGTGTACATAACCAGTGAGCTTACAGTTTAAATATGCATGACATTGTCAAGCGCATTGGTAACCACCTGATAGCAATGCCATACATTATGTTCAGTATAAGTTACAAGCTCGAGGCAAAATAGTGATTCACTTGCTCATCACTTAGTCTGGCGGCACCCGCCCTTACTCTATGCGATGGGGTGGGCGCCGCCAAACTACTCATCACTATGAATGTGTCCAAGGGCATCGGAACCGGGGGCCAGGGGGGGGCCAGGCCCCCACACTATTTTCAAAAGCATGATTTGGCCCCCCACTTTTTGGGCCAAGTACTAGTAGCCAATCAGCCAAAGTTATATACACACACAGAAATGCATACCTCCATACGAGAAGCCATACAACCATCATGCAAAAGCACTCTGGGGTGTGGCATCACCAGTCCACCGTAGAGGCGAATCCAGACTTATAGAAAGGGGGATAAAAATGAACTGAGGCACTACATTGTCTCTGGTTTGATAAGGTGAGACCAAAAATAATAAAAAAAGGCCACAGCCAGCTGACAATAGCTGCCCACCTCACCAACCACGCATTTATAGCTGATAAAGTACATAAAAATCCTTAAATAGCTCACTACACACTATTCTAATACTGTGACTGCTTTATTAGAGTGACTGCTCTATTAGAGTATCTCGATCTTGGTATATTAAAAATTTTTGGAGGGGGGTCAAGAGGCCCCTTTGACCCCCCCTGTATCCGCCCCTGGTCCACCCCATTCATTGTACTGTACGAGGCACTGTATTAAACACAAAAGCACCTGTAATTTTATTTCTGTTCTGCTTGCACATGATACCTGTTGTTGAAATATTTCCTGGATCCCGTGCAGTGAGAAGTTTGAACAGTAGAAAGAGTGTCATGTCCGTGATGTGGGAAAGATTGAACTCAAATTGAGGGTGGTAACAGATCGAAGTCTAAGAGGGCAGTCACACTGTAGTGCACGAGTGTATGGGAGTTGCTGACTACCAACGATTAAACCAGACATTATTAAGACTTTGTGGTGAAGTTGATTTATGAAGAGAAACAAACAAGGATGTGGAATATCAAAGTGGCCAACCATGAATGCAGTGTAGTATTCACCTGATCTACACTCAGTTTGGGAACACCTGCTAGAACAGACATCCCAGCTTATAGTTCCTTAAAGGTAACGATGTTTCACTTTGTCGATAACAACTATTAATGCTGTAATCCTTCTAGTGTGAAGTACGTAAAGCTCGCATAAAGAAAAGACCTTGATGTGACCATGATTTCTCATGTGATACATACATGCATTAAGCACATGCAGTAGGTGTAGAGGAGCATAGCGGCGGGTGTAGGGAGTGAAGAGATAGCTATGCAGTATAGGTGTAGGGCTGTTAGCTAGTGATAACACACCCCACAACACCTTTATATAAACGTACGTATGAACTGGGTACAGAGGAGCCGTATCAATGGGACCCTGTGGAATGGGTTTATGGTTAACTGGTCATGGCTATCTTTGGCCCCCACTCTGAAAATCGTTCCTACGCCTTTGAATGTGTGCATACGCAAGTCACTGCAAATTTAGTTTAACACAGGGGTGAGTTACCGTACCTTCCATCAAGGTGCTTTCCATATTCATAACAGTCACCAGTTTATCTCCTTTGTAAAGTCACTCACTCGTCATTGTTACGCAGAAAACGTGTTTGACCACAACAGCAATGTGCGATGATCACGTGATCAACCAGTTTCCTGTATTACGTAACTTTGTGGTTGAGCAAGTCTGTACATAACGAGATTGATTTTGTACCATACGCGTATGGTACATACCATATATGCGTATACGCGTACGGTACAACCATACGCGTATGCATGGTACGGAAAATCGTACCATCTGAGTATAGGCTATAGCTAACCTGCTTTGTATATAATATCAAGCAGAAGGTTTTTACACTGTCGTACCTATTGACTATGCCGGATGGCACTCTGCTTTCATTTCTTTTTGGGGAAGAGGGAGTGGGAAGGGGCCCGGCTAGTCTCTTAGCAGTTTCTGTAATTCAGTCAAGATCGAGCTAGCTAGGTATATACCTCTATAGAGCAATCATATTTTGGTCTGATTAGCTATTCTATTCTCTAGACCTGAGATGTATTTTGCTTTACTGTAATTAAGATATAATTTGCTTTACTGCATGATGCAAACCTACACTGTTAAAACTGAGGTGGTCATAGCACACTTAACCAGCAGCACACCCTTTGGGTGCAGGCACACTTTCAGGATATAGTGTGTGAAGCACACAAGACAAGCAGTGTGACTGTATATTGGTGTACATGGCATCCTTTATCATTTAGAGGTAGTAGGATGTATAGAAAAGCATCAATTTTTATGTGCTATAAATAAACTTATTTTGTATTGAGAGAATAAACGTCTTAATGATTAAGACAAAATATACATTACAAGCATACAGGGGCCTAGACACAGGGGTACCATGTGCTGATGGATCAGTACAGGAGCCCTGGCAAGACTTACATTAACTAAAGGTAAATTAAATTACAATACACAAAAAAAAACAAAAAAACTATATCTACATATATGTAATACTTAAAGTTTACCTAAGGTGGTCTAAAAGATCCCAGCCCGGGGAGGCTCTAGAATTAATGCTTGTGCTAAGCCATTACACAGACACACTACAATAAAATGTGTATCCGTGCATAATTATGTGGTATGCCCTAAATGTGCTGTACATAGCATGCACATGTACCTGTAGTGTATGTGATATGTAGGCAGGGCTGCCCAGAGAAATTAAGGGGCCCAGGGCAAAGAGTTAAAGTGGGGCCCCAGAGGCAAGGAGGTTTCCATTCTGAATCACAACTTCACCCAAGCTGTAAGTTGAAGACCAAAAAAAAAAAAAAAAAAAAGGTCATAACCTGCTAACAATGACATTAACTACCCCTCACCAACCATATCTCCTTATCTATAAGTTTGTTACACTGCTCCTCTGAAGAATACTGTGACTGCTCTATTAGAGAATTTAGATCTGACTGCTCTATTAGAGTATATCGATCTTTTAAACAGGTATTCAAGGGGCCCTTCATGGGGCCTCCTGGGGCCCCTTTTAGGCTGGGGCCCGGGGCAAAATGCCCCAGTTGCCCCCCCCCCCCCCCCCCCCCCCTGTGGGCGGCCCTGTATGTAGGAGATGATTGTCCACATTTGTCCATTAGTTAGCAAATGTGAACCATCATCTCCCACACATCACATACTTCGCTGAAGTATGTGATGTGTGTGTGTGTGTGTGTGTGTGTGTGTGTGCGTGATTTGCACAAAAACACATTTATTGTAGTGACAGTTCAAGTCGATGAACAAAGCCAGTATGTTTGTATCAATAAAGTAACCAATTTGCATCAACCAAGAGTAAAACTCTTGATTAACATTAACTCATAGAATTTCCATTAGATTAATCCAGTGAACAGTAGAGAGATGAAAAAGATAATCAGTGGGGGCCCATATATATCTTAAGGTAGCTTCAGCTGAGTGAAATTAAACCCACAATCAAACTCCAGGCTTGGTGATATAGGTTTATTATACATTTTGAAACAATGTTTCGGATTGGAAAGCAGTAAGTTGCTGACTGACTAATAGTGTTGTGTACTGTTTGTAGATTGTTGACATTCCAGGAATGTTACACCAATTGTGAAACTGCAGATGATGTAATATTTCACAATAATATGAGTGGTTGACTTTGATAATAAAACTGTCACATTCTACCCTTCCACTCCTGAATGCACAAGTGCTTTTTTTCTCCACAGTGGAAATGCTATATATTACTTTGAAAGTCCACAAGCTGGTATACTATAGTAATGTATGTTCTTTAGAATAGTCAAGTTAATTATCTAGCTGTTGCATAGCAACCATATACACTGAAAACGCATTGTAAATTTTTATTTTTATTTCTTCTTCCACGCAGTACATTGTGGCTACAATTGCTACACATATATTACTTCCTATTGGATTCATGATCCATTGTTTAATTGATATAAAGAAAATTCAAAAAATCAGGCCATTATTACATAATGCTACTTACATAATGCTACTCCTCCTTCATACCTGTAATAGAGTTTATGATGTAATGTAATGATGTGACATGATGTAATAATTCATTATGCATATACTTGTAATATTAATATTGTGTGCTGTAGTTGTAAGAGTTATAGTTGTTATTGTGTGCTTTCAATTATTGATGAATAATATTATATACAGTGGTCTGTTCTGCTTATAAAAGATTTGCCCAAGAGCCTACACTTCCCTACAATTATAGAACAATACCCACAATATGTGATAGCAGCCATATTAATTAATTTGCATCCATTGGCCAATTTTTTACGGTCACATATATGCATATTATTTCATTAAATATTTTATTCTATTGTTGTTACATAATCTATTGTTTAGCTTTAATTTGTTAGTACACTATAGCTTCCACTTAAAAATGGATATTTATGCCTGATGGCACGCACTAAAGGAGTGTTGAGCAGACAATTTTAATCAGATGAGCTCGAGAAGTACAATGTAATGATTGCTCAAACAGAGGAAGATCTGGAGAATTCTGATACAATAACATCGAGGGAGGTAGCAAAGAGATTTTACTGTAGAGAAAGCAATATTCCAGTTTGCAAATTAATGTAAATCTAGTTGTAGCGTAGCATTATTAGCATAATTAATTGCATGTGCAACAAATTCTTTTTAAACTGAATCTTTGCTATTGAATGAGGCATGCACATTGCCTACTGAGAAAAACATAACATGGCAGAGATTTTATGGTGAGTTTATGAGTTCTAATGAATATTTCAGTAATGAATGTATGTATATATATATTATCTGGCATTGTTTAATTGTTAAGTGTGTTGTAACCACTCACTACTTACTGTGGATGGGACAATGTGTTTAGCTACTTACAGTATGTACAAACAAGAAAAGTACGCAAACATAAATTGGATCCTCAAAAGAAGAAGAGTGTATATAATAGATAAAGATGCAAAGACAGTGAGGGGCCATGTTGCACAACTGATAACACTTACAAAGTTCATTTGTCAAGTTGTTAGCTTTGCACAAGCAGTGCAAAGCTAGAAATGCTTGTAAAGATAGCCCATTGTAACTAGGTGATGGCAAGGCTAGAAGACACTGAGAAATTTTTGCTGATGACTGTTTACTTTACAGAATTATCACCACCAAGGAGGATGCCATTCAACTTCAGCATGATCTTGATCAACTACACGAATGGGCAACTAAGTGGCAATTAAGATTCAATGTAACCAAATGTACTATTATGCGGTTTACCAGATCATTATCACCAATCATTTTCAACTACAAGCTAAACAATCACAACTTGGGTACATCAAACCAACACTCCTACCTTGGTGTTATATTGGACAACAAACTATCATGGTCTCCACATATTAGTAATATAACTGCTAAGGCCAATAGAACATTAAACTTTTTGAAACGCAATCTGAGTTGCTGCTCGTCTAACATCAAAGCAACAGCCTACCTTACGATAGTACGACCGTCAATGGAATACGCTGCAGTCATCTGGGACCCATACCACCATAACAATATTCAACAGCTAGAGAAAGTACAGCGTAGGGCAGCTAGATGGGTCCTAAATGATTTCAATCGAATCAGCTCAGTCACAGCTATGTTACAGCATCTTTCTTGGCCAAGCCTTCAGCTGAGACGTAAAATATCCAGATTACAAGCACTTTTTAAAATTATACATCAAGATTATTTACTGTCAATTCCTCCTCATTTTATTTCAATGACAAGATCCACCAGACTATATCACCCACATCGTTTTATTCTACCAAACTCATCCACCTATTCATACCAACAGAGCTTTTTCTCCAGATCAATTAAGGATTGGAACAACTTACCATCTTCCATCATTGAGAGCAACAATATTGACTCTTTTTCAGCGGAACTGCAAACATTGTATAGAACTCAATAACTGTAATCTTTGTAACTACGTAGCTAAATTCATTTTATGATTGCTTTTCTTTTCCTGAGCATATCAGCTGTGCTGTCTGCTCAGTAACAATAATAATAATAATAATAAAAAAAGGCATAATACGCATATGGTACGTACCATACGCGTATGCCTATACCGTACGCGTATGGTACGGAAAATCGTACTGTACGCGTATGGTATGTACCAAGCTACAGAACTGTGGAAGTCAGTGTTTTGGGCCATTTTCAACCTAGTTCTATTGCTGCAATTAAGGATGTGATAAATTTTACCTGGCAAGTATCCCTATTTTCCAAAGGAAGTGCTAGAAATCTTTTGTTCAAGATGGCCAGTGCCTCAATTTCTGCTTCACAGAGAATATTTTATGGTAGGAACTCTAAAGAATGGACAATCAACCCGAACTGTTTTTAATCTGTATATAGGGTGCTCTGTACAGTTGCGCGTATGGCTTCCCGTAAATTATATCCCATCCAAAAACAGCTTATAGCTGTAAAAAAAGTGCGCGTCCAAGTAAAGCAGAGTTAACTGCGACAAAAAGTAATGATATCATAATGCGGCCATGTGCGAGGTGTGCAAGTTGTAATATTAGCTAATCAGATAATACAATGTTATTGTTAAAGTGTTAATGAGAACTATGTGATGCTGCTAGTTTTGAAGTGTGTGAGCATCTTCATAAATGCCACATAAATTTAATTCTCAATAAAGCAATGTGTATAGATTCTCTGATAGTAATAAATAGTTTGAGTTTGGCCACCTTTCCTTTGTTCGTAGCATTGCTGTATACAGGAAAGGCGGCCAAACTCAAACTATTTATTACTATCAGAGAATCTATACACATTGCTTTATTGAGAATTAAATTTATGTGGCATTTATGAAGATGCTCACACACTTCAAAACTAGCAGCATCACATAGTTCTCATTAACACTTTAACAATAACATTGTATTATCTGATTAGCTAATATTACAACTTGCACACCTCGCACATGGCCGCATTATGATATCATTACTTTTTGTCGCAGTTAACTCTGCTTTACTTGGACGCGCACTTTTTTTACAGCTATAAGCTGTTTTTGGATGGGATTTCAATACTTTTTGTTAGAATAAGCAATGCACTGTTGATAACAGTAGGTGAGTCAGTAGTTTCCATGGTTTTGACAGAAACCCCAGATTACAGTGACAGAATATTAAAATATAACTGTAATTTTAGTGGCCAGGGCCGCCCACATTGGGGGTAACTGGGGTATTTTTCCCCCTACCACAGCCTGAAAGGGGCCACTTGAATACCTGTTTAAAGAAAGATCGATATACTCTAATAGAGCAGTCAGGATCTAGACCCTTCCTTGCCCCTGGGCCCCTCTTTAACTCTTTTCCCTGGGCCCTCTAATTTCTCTGGACGGCCCTGTTAGTGGCATGCAACTGCAGTCAACTAACACCCATTTTAACTAGTAAACCCTTAACAACACTTTGCCTTTCATCTTGTACTGCATTGAAACGATCAAGATACTCTATTAGAGCAGTCACAAAACAGCTGTAACACAGCCATAGGCGGCGGAAAGGGGGGGGCTTAGCCCCCCCTCAGAATGATATCACACCGAAATTATCTTTCTTGGAGTGGGGCTGAAAACCGTGATAAAGATCGAGATACTCTAATAGAGCAGTCACTCTAATAAAGTATTCAGTGTGTAGCGAGCTATGTAAGGATTTTTATGTAGTTTATCAGCTAGAAATGGTAGCTGGTGAGGTGGAAGCTCTTGTCAGTTGGTTGCGACCTTTTTTTTTTTTTTTTTTGGTCTCACCTTACTAAACTATAGAAATAAGTCTGGGTCAGCCCAGCCCCCCTCATATCAACTACTTGCTCCACCGCTGAACACAGCAATCAATATTTAGCATAGTTACAACTTCTGCTTAGCATCGGATTGTATAGTTTAAATTACTAGCTACTTACAGACTTTACAATATAAAAATATGGCACTTGTAGAAATGTGACTGTTTTATTAGAGTATCTCGATCTACTTCAAGCATTGACTAATTCAAGTGAAGAAGCTACGCCCCTGCCAAGAGATCTTGTGAAATGAAATGAGAATAGTAAAGAAAAGGCAAGTATGTACAGAGACAATAGAGGGGCGCGTAATTATGTCCTGTTGTAAATAAACGCCTTTAAAATTTATATTACTACTAAATAAACGCACCAGAATAGGCTTGTGTGGCTGTTGTCTCCAAGGTTGTCTCATTATTTGTCTTTTCGTGTTGAAGGGATTTAGTCGCAATTGGTGAGTTTAACTATACATGTATTTGTGTTGTAAAACTTAATTGTAAAAAGGCGATTAGCACATATCATGATAAACATGTACTTGTCACAGTAGAGTCTCTCACGAAGTCACGATTATTATGAGACATTGGACCAGGGTAAAAAATTTACTGCTATATTTAGAGGTTGTAGCGTTTGTATATCTTAGTATCTTAATAAATTATCCCCCATGATCACTAATCACTAATAGTACAGTGAAAACTGGTCATTATTCAGGCCGTAGGGACAAAATTTTCTAACCTTGCCTTTTAAAGAGGTGGCTGCATTATGCGGCCTTAAGAAAAGGTAAGAAGCATGCTGTTCTAACTGGCTATAGAGATGGATTTAGTGTATGACAGCGTATGAGACAGTGAGTGCTGGCAGCAAGGGGGCAGCCAATCTGTTAGAGCACCAAAAGCACTGCTTCAGACATAGGCAGTTGACTGTCAGCCCCAAGTGTAAAAAGTTTCACTGTTGGTCCTTATAAGCTCCTGATGAAGAAAGTGATGAAGTCATTATCCATAGGATATATTTTTCAGAGTATCCATTTCAGTTCTACAATATAGTAGCCAAGCATAAGATGAACATAACACAGCATTCCAGTAGTTTAGTGGTGACCACAACACTGCCTGAGTTAAACTGTGGTGAGATTTGAGACTACCAGAAGCCCTGGAATGTCTTCAACACATGAAATACCAAATATCTAATGCCTGGCTTTCATCCACAGTGGACCTGTCTTGGTGGCCACTTGTACAGAAGGGAAACAGCTAGTTGCCACACCCCTTAATTATCAATTTGTAAAATCGTTAGCAAAATTGTGTGTGCGAGCAAGTGCGATGTGGCAGTGCCGTGTATATGGTTGCTGCCTAGCAGTGACACATCACGAGTATTGAAGTCACAATGCGTTACTGTATCATCCATCTAAATACAATCTCTGAATGTGTCATTTTGTGTAGAGAGCAATCTTCCACAAGAAGTGACCTGCAGGTTTCAGTGTATATTGTTAACCATTAATATTGTTCACAATATTGTGAACTATATGTACAGTGAAACCTCACTTAGTGGCCACCTCTTTAATAAGACCACCTCATTATATTGGCCACCTCTAGTAGGTCCCAAATATAGCTAAGCATTACTTATGACCTCATTAATAAGGCCACCTTGTTATTCAGGCCAAATTTTTTGGTCCCACAGCCTGCCATATTAATGAGGTTTCATTGTACTTATGTGAATTTTTATTTTTCGTAACTTTTCTTCAGGTTTACTGATGGGCACTATGAAGCATTGTTGACTGGTACGTGTATAATGTGGTGACTTGAAATGCTAAAACAGTACGTAGCGTGTCTTGTATGTACATGTAATGTGTTGTAATGTGTCCACACATCCACACATCTTAGAAATAAATGTAATTGTATTCTCTATAAATAGTCAGTTCCATTGTGCCACTGGGTCATAAGTTGGTTGAGTATGGATCATCCAGGGCACTTGAGTCACATTTTGTCCTGGCCAAGTGGATCTCATCCACTGACAGAATATACAGGATCAGATCACGTGTATAAATTACGGTGGAACTTGTTTATTGCCACCTTCACTCATTCAGCAGGTAACAGTGTATAAATTCTCAATTGGAATTGGCTTTTCAAGAGTGGTTGTCTTTCTATACTAGTGGCCATTAAGATAGGTTGTACTGATAGAGTGTACATACTAGAGATGCAACAATATCCTCCACTTAGTGTCGTTTGATAGTGATGCAATGGAGACTATGTATTATTGCATTTAAATACTATACTATTATATTGCAACTCTAGCACGTATTTATAACAGGAATGTTTGTTAACCGTTTAGACATACTGGAGCCACACCCACTCATCTGGATTCTACAAATGGAGTCATACCAACTTGTTGTCATCATACTCACTCGTTACTCCCATTGTGTTTGGATGAATATACATGCCGTCATGTGAGACTTGCTACCATGGCGGGCCACTGGAAAACATTTGCATAGCAGTTATATTACAGTCATTATTGTACAATTCTTACATTATTGTTGTGAAAAGTGTTTGGTATTCATGTGTCTCCTCTGTATGTTGTAATTACATGTGTAATTTTGTGTGGGGGTGCTATAAAATGCAATAATGCATGGTGACAATTGTATTAGGCGATTTTGCACACTTCCTTTTAAGCTAGCTACATGTGCTAATTACTCACAGCTTGTGTCAACAACTGGTAACCGCAGTTGTACTCTTGTGTCATTCTTTAAGCCGCGCCCTTAGAGGACAAATTATGTGGGGGCGACTAATTTCAAAACGAAGGATGGTATGCAGCACCATAGATTAGCTATATCTATGGACTATAATCTATGGCAGCACACTTCTTGGTGGCTATATGTACTGATTAACTACATAGAGCGCCAGTTCATCAATACCCAGAGACCGCAGTTGTGCTCTGCGTCATTCTTTAAATTCCGAGTAAAATTCTTAGAGAGCAAATGACGTGGGGGCGACTAAATTCAAATTTCAAACTAGCCATTCTCGAAAACAAATGTTTCAATCTGAACGAAACTTTCAGAACAGTTTAAAGACACATTGCCCTACGTGCCAAGCGAGTATTGCGGAAAACAACAATCTGGGATTTGTATTTGGCCTCTAGGTCGACTGAGGACGACTGAAACTTCGTTTGGTGCTGAAATCACGACTGTAGGGTAATCATGTATGGTGAAATCGATGATGTGAATCTTGAGGTGATTGAGTGAATACTGAAGCGATAACAGGGCGATCAATGTTCGGAATGCACAAAGGAACGCAAGGCATACACCTGCGGTTGCGTCTAACCGCATGCGATAAAAAAAAAAATAAAAATAAAAATGAAACGTCCCCTTTCATGTCGGCAATCTCGATCACGAAACAATCGGCATGGATTTGCTTCACTGCTTGTGTGGTAGTTACTAGTGACACGATGAGTTCAACTCCAGAGTTTCAGAGGGATAGCGTAAGTGACGGGTGGATTACAGGAAGGCCAAATTTGAGAACGTTCGTTCTTGTAAAATCCTCACGTAGTGGTCGCGTCATTTATTGTCTGCGGCGCGCGTTTCTGCTTTACTGGCCGCGCGACTCACTACCGTGAGTCTTGATTTTCTCCTATAACTTACGAATGGATTGAACTATTCTACTAAACTCTTTTTATTTGCAATAAGCTATCACTACTGCACATTTTAGTTCAAATCCCATGTCTTAACTCACTGTAGAAGGTGACTTATAAATTTTCGCTTCAAACTAGAACTAGTCCCACAGTTTATGCTCTAGAGACTTGATTCTTTAAAAATACATTATTGAAAACTGTACAAACAAACGTGCGTTTCTATTTTTGTTCTCTGGCTTCTCAGTCATCAGATACTCTTCTTCCGCTTTTGTGCTGGCACTAATCAGTCTTCTTTACCTCCACGCCATTCTTCGCCAGAAGGAGCTATCAAAAAACGACAAACGCTCTTTTAATGCATAAATACCATGCTTGCCCATCTGAAATTTTCATGCCTATCGGGTCTAAAATGACGAACTAGTTCTAATTTTAGTATCAAGGTGTAGAAACTGAGGCGCCCGCAGCTGTTCTGTGGCCACAGTTATTGTTTCTTAATTGCGTAACCGGAAGATAGTCGGTAAATTACGGATCGCTATATTCATTAGACCACGATGAAGAAGATACAACACTTACTACGCTTCCTTCATGTACATTGCTCTTCTTTCTTCGTTTGTGGCAGGTTATTTCATCATAAAAGACATTTTCTTGTTGGGCGCGCCACGCAATAAACAAGCCACAGACTAATTAGATAATTACTGGTGACCATGGGAATCCATTAGTAAACTCCAGCTGTGCTAACATCAGAAGCCATACGTGTAACTGTACAGAGCACCCTTAAGCCTATGGTCGCTTAGAATTATGAACGGTGCCCTCAATCTCCTGTTAACATGCGTAGCCGGTAAAAGTTTTTTACACAAAAACATTCTACACGCGCAAGCGAATTGTGATGTATCTCGGCAATCCTTAAAGCTATCGAAACAAAACTTTAGTATTTTATAGTACACAAGTAGGGTACTTAGGTACTTAAACCATAGCCTGATTGATTTCTATTCCATCCTTCAGTAGCAGATTAAAAACTAAGTGTCCGGAATACCCAGCTGTCCGGAAACCCCCTTACTTACCTTAGTATGTACCTATGGACTATTCAGTAATTTGATTGTTGGTTGCTTCAGAAAGATTCTTAGCACGCCAATTAGTCGCAGAGAGGATCCTTGTAATATGAAGCTGCGGCGAACAACCATGTCGATTATTGTAACGTTCGCATTTCTTACTGGAATCGTCTCTGCTAATAAGCCGCGTTAGTCGATGTGTTTTGTGTTTGCAAACTTGCGCGAGTTATCGTTGTGACGTGTCCTCTTTTGTATAGCCATCGCTATTTCTGGCGACGTATCAGTTTATCCTGGCGAAGATGTATTGTTCGTTTGCAGCTTGGTCGAGCCAGACGTCCATAACGTGGCGTTTCAGTGGACGAGACTGGACGGATCAACCAACACTAGCATGACGCTTGCAGGGGATGCTGACGAGGAAAGTTCAACTGGTGTGAGTGGTGGGGGAGATATAGTGCATAATAGCACATTGAGCATATTAAATGTCAACTACACTGATAATGGCGAGGGATATTATTGCAATTCTCCCAATTGCAGTGTGGTCAATTGCACACTGAGTTCTATTTCTTATGTAACAGGTGGGTGATTGCTGGAATTGACAAATTTCATGATAACGAAAACTGTTAATTAATGGTTGCCCCTAGCAACCCATTATTTGTAGGTGTCAGTGTCTAAAGTAACTTCTAGCTCCAATTTTTAAAAGGATAAGCTTGTAGTTTTCTCTATGCATATCAAACTTATGTAAGATATTCCAGATTTCCGAATAGGTTACACCCGTTTTGTATAAAATAACACCATCTTCTAAACAAGGCACCACAACTTCCACATACTCTGGTTGACAGACACAAAGTTTGGTTTATCAGATTCCTTGATGAAAGGTGATTCGGTTTATATGTAAGTCCTTTGTGTAGTACTGGAGGGGAGGCTAAAAAGGAGCCTTGTACCGCGTTTGTATGTGTTTAGAATGCCCGTAAAACACGTGTTTTTCAACATATCTCTGTAAACTAACCTGCTTAACAATTTGTACGGTTGGAGTCTTATTAAGCATCCTTCGCTGCGTATAGAATGATACCAAATTTAGCGAATTTGGTTAAGGATAGCAACTTGTAAATTGGGATTTTCCCACCGAGATAATTAAATTTTCCAAAAGGTTAATGTATGGAGCGTGTATTATGTCATCATCAGCAGTAAATAACTGTCGTTATGGCAACATTTTCACAGTCGGCATTGGATAGAAAAATTCAAGGGCTTTCTTTTGTTGTATGGTGTGCTGTAGAGACTTGTGAGTTAAAGGTCGTAAATTAGTGTTTTTGTATGTAGTGTACAATACATGTATTTTGCATTAGACAAGGAATGATGAGATTTTATGATCAGCCTGTTTTACCAAACTGAGGTTTCAAAACAGATGTTAAACAGACGTTAGATTTATTTAATGCATAATTGTGAACCACCTGAAAATGCTTGATTTGACAAATCCCATACATATGTTTTGATATGGTGAGGGGGCAACAGTTGCCCATGGGATTCAAAAGTCATACCTTATGACTTGTAAATACAAGGAAATAAAAACTATAGTGAAACAAAGGAGGTTGCCTACACATGAAGATTATATACTATAATCTCTACCACAGTCCATACCATGGTAGTACTGTTTAAGTAGAGATCGTTCCAAAGGTTATGCATGCTGCCTAAAATTCTGCCTTTAAAATCACCCTAGAGAAATGTTACGTGATGAAAATCACCTTTACGGAATAATATTAGTCCATCTAACATCAAATACAGCATTAAAACAAGTATACTTAGGATATAGCTAGAATTTTTTTTTAAAAAAACACACGCACACACAAACTTGAATTTTTGTCTGCTTGCCTGCCTGCCTTGACCACATGTACAGTTGCAAGGCTGCAGGCCAACTGAAGTAGTGCACGGCTACACAATAGCAAACTCGCCAGTGGGATGTGCCTTTTGAGGTATTGACGAGTGTGTTTCCCCTGCGCCTAATCTTTTCTTTTATCTTCAATCAGGCTTAGTTGTCGTCTACTTCATGCAACGAAATGTTGAGGTGCTAATTTTTCCTTATCAGCATGTGCATATTTAGACATCATAAAAATTATCTAAGGCGCTGATGCTTGGTAGATACCTGTAACTTCATAATTGGATTGAGACCATGCCCATTAACAGATTATTAATAATGATCAAGCACGGAGACACTCCTCATAACAATATAATTACGCGATCATGATGACTTCACCCTTTACTATTGGTCTAGCTGTATTTATAATGCTAGCACAGTGAAAATATGATGTGACAAACACCCTGGAAGGTGAAAGGCCAACTCAAGATACTCTAATGCAGCAGTCACCTTAATAGAACAGTCACATCTGTATAGTTGTATGCTATAACAAAAATCCAAGCAAACAAGTATATGTAAAAATTATTAATTTAGATACTGTATAGCCTAAATATTTTGAGGAGGAAAAATGTTGCTGATTTTGCCAGAAAAAAATTTTATCCTTGAAATATTTAGACCTCCATATAGTGTAATACAGTTTGGGAGTCTTTGCAAATCTGCAAAAAAAAAAAAATTTAGCAACACTGCTCAACCTCGAAAAATTTTCCCCTCAAAATGTTTAGGTTATATGGTAATGAAGTAGGGATCCAAATGATAAATAGTAGTGAAACAAGAGATGAATGATGGTATATGAGATTCCTTACCCAAATATAATCTAAACTGATATAACAGCAAGACATTTGTGCTCTAATGCTTGAGATGAATGCTCACGTACATTTAACATAGGTATTTTAGATTTTTGTGTAGTAACTGTTTTAAGGGTCAGAGATTTTAGCAACTCTTGAAATATCTTCAGACTCTAGTGTACTATCTTGGAACCAATCAAAAGCTTCTTATGTTAGGTACTGTTTCTTAACCAGTAGTATGTAGGTCTGTGTACATGAGTGTGAATAAAACTGCACAGTAAAATAACACTGAATATTGCTAAAGATTAATAAGTTATATGCTTGACAATGTACTGGTTTATATAATTCATTGTTACAAGGAAAACATATTATGTATTTTTGTCAAACAATTAGACAACATTGTTGGATTAATGAACATGTCGGCATTTCCTGGTGACAATGTCACTTAGATGTGTAGTGTCCAGTCTACCACAGGCCTAAACTTCACATGGTACATTAATGGTGCCATGGTCTCCTCTGAGAATGGAACAGCCTCTGGCCAAACCATCAGTAACAGCTACACTCTGACTAATATTAACTACACTGATTCCAACTCTGTAGTGATGTGTAGAGCTGCTGGTAACTCAGTCACAGTGGAGAGTGATAATGTCACACTAACAGAAATTCATCCTACCTATTAGTGTGTTCACAATACACTGCACTATCATATCCATGTGTATGAAATGGATGTATCTACTTAACAAATGAATGTACCTTATTTGAACCTTTCTGGTGGTTTAGTTCCCTCCATAATAGCTATTTTTAGTAACCAGATCACTAAAATTAACAGATCACTGAATCCTTATAGTTTCAATAGTAATCTAAAATATCTATGTCCAGTGGAAGTGATTTTTAAGATACTATTTGTGAAGACTTTTTATTGCACTTTTTATAGTTTCTTCAAATGAAACAAGCTCTTTGAAGGATTGGATCTCTGTTAATGGGAAGATTGAAAAATGCTGAAAATGCTTCCACAGGACCTAATAAAATTAATATACAGTAGAGCGTGAGCGATGTACTGGCTGGCTAATCATAGTTTTGCATGGCACAGACCATATATTTTTAGGCACAGGAGCTTATCACTTTCAGTATAAATGCCCATGCCTCGGTCTAGCACATTTCCGGCACCAAAGTTGTTCTAAGAGGCTGTACAAGTACATGTGAAACTCTTGGTGTCTCACAGCAACACTTTGCGATAGTTAGTGACAGTAATAGTAATAATAACTTTACAGTGCAAGGTATGGTACAGTTCTCTTTGGATACTACTGATAAGGCTCATAGTAGAAGCACCGATATATTCCCTCATGTTCCATAAGCATTGTGCCTTCATTGACGACATTAATGGGCTTCGTTGTCATCTCTACTCACTAAAATGTGTGCACGTGAACCAATTACATGAGGTGTTATCCCAACTTTTCTGGGATTCTTAAAGCAAATTTGGTGCCAAAAATGTGTCAGAACGAAATTTTTAGATGTGGGTGCTTGTTCCACCTACACTACTGTAGCTACACAAAACAATAAATTTGAAGGGCTTCACGTTCACTTTAAAGTTTTCACACTGCTAGATTGGTTATAGATGATTTTGAATGATTGCCAGTCACTATACTGTAACCTTAAACTAATAAATAGAATATTTCCTGATAGAATACAGGTTACTATGACAACAGGATAGCATAGTAATGTCCCAGGGATCATGGCTTTTCTGGCCAATCATCACCCCCGAACCAGACTAACAATACCTTCATGGCATCTTGGTACTGTTGGTAGTATTGGTGGGGTATAAGGTATAAGCAAGCCCAAAAGTGTCTACAGAACAGCCAATTATTACTGCAATATGAAATTCTCAACTGTATTATAATGATCTACATTACAGTGTTAACTCCAGTGATAGTATCCATAACAACATCTCCAGTATTACTACAATTTGGTGACTCAGTAAATTTAGCCTGTTCAGCCATGGGTGGGCCAAGGTTGGAATTGGCATGGCAGAGAGATGGAATGGATATTGAAAATGGAATGATGGGGGATAGCATGGTCACTCGTATTATCACGTCAGCTAGCAATAACGATTTAGGAAACTACACATGCCTTGCCACTATTGATTCAGAGCAGATGGAATCAACTGTCTTGGTAGTAGGTAAGATTTCTTTTACATAACACTACTGAATTAGGCACATATACTAATAAGGTCACTCTTTATCCAGTGTATTAATTGTTTACATTACTGTTTGTATCTAGTTGTATCTAGTAGTAGGTGAGATTTCTCTCACATAAACATGAGCTGATAAGTTAACCTTCAGCCAGTGTATTAACTGTCTTTGTGTAGTTGCTCCTCATAATGTGATGATTGCTGATTCCAGTGCGGTGGCTGTTACAAACCCTACAACTGTGAATAATGGAGATTCCTTAGTACTTGATTGTACTGCTGTTGGAGGTCCTGCTAACATGTATCGCTGGTTCAAGGATAACATGTTGTTTGATAATGGTAGTGTAGTAAACATCACTAGTGTTGAGGCTACTGATGGAGGACTGTATGAGTGTAGAGTGAGTAATGATGCTGGGAATAGTACAGCAAGTGTTACCATTAATGGTGAGTATAGTTTACTGTGTCTGAGATGTGATGTTTTGTTATCTGTTGGCCTATAGTTGCTCCACAATTTGTTGTTATGCCACAAGACACAGAAGTAATAGTTGGCACCCAAGTGATGTTGTCTTGTTCTGCTGATGGCTTCCCTGTACCAACTATTTCATGGTTGTACAATGACATGATTATGACTGATGGAATAACATCAGATATGAACACTACTGTTACTAGTAGCACATTATCATTGTCCAGTGTACAGCTGAACAATACAGGAGATTATGTATGTCAGATCACAAGTACTGTAGTAACAATGTCACTGAATAGTACAGCAACTGTCAATGGTGTTGTTGGTGAGTTGGGTACAGTTTCTTAACCAGTAGTCTGTAGGTCTATGTACATGAGTGTGAATAAAATTGCACATTAAAATAACACTGAATATTGCTAAAGATTAATAAGTTATATGCTTGACAATGTACTGGTTTATAAAATTCATTGTTACAAGGAAAACATATTATGTATTTTTGTCAAACTATTAGACAATGTTGATGGATTAATGAACATGTCAGCATTTCCTGGTGAAGATGTCAATTGGATGTGTAGTGTCCAGTCTACCACAGACCTAACCTTCACATGGTACATTAATGGTGCCATGGTCTCCTCTGAGATGGGAACAGCCTCTGGACAAACCATCAGCAACAGCTACACTCTGACTAATATTAACTACACTGATTCCAACTCTGTAGTGATGTGTAGAGCTGCTGGTGACTCAGTCACAGTGGAGAGTGATAATGTCACACTAACAGGTAGGATGAATTTCTGTTAGTTCTGTGTGTACAAGTAAGGCCTGTTACTTTGCACTTTTTCACATTGATTTCACAATACACTGCACTATCATATCCGTGTGTATGAAATGGATGTATCTACTTAACAAATGAATGACCTTATTTGAACCTTTCTGGTGGTTTAGTTCCCTCCATAATAGCTATTTTTAGTAACCACATCAATATTCTACATTAGGTATAATTCCTAATAGTCTACATCACTGAGTGACCTCATATCATTCAGGTCACATTCTTGTAGTCATTTTGACCACATAATGGAGTATCAGGTTCCATTGTGGTATATGTTTTCCTTGCTGCAGTTCTACAACCAAACATCACTGATATCATGTTTACTCCACCATTAACTGGCTCTTCACTATTACTGAATTTCACTAACAATCAGTCAATGACTTGTACTGCTAGTGGTGGTCCTCGGATCATAACGATGTGGCAGTTTAACAATGGTTCATTGTCAACAGTAGCCACTGGTAGTAACAGTGTAACTTATACCATCTCATTCTCATCAACCAGTGATACTGGTACTTATTACTGTGTAGCTACTATTGATGGAATGACCGATACTTCTGATATGTACACTCTGTTTGGTAAGACTGTGTATTGTCCACATGTTTATTACAAGTATACATCTTTCCTTACATACACACACTTCTGCTGGTCTTAGCTATGTGGGTGTGTCCTCAGAAGGGTGGACAGGTAAAGGACAATATTGGATGAAACTGGTCCTCTAAAATGAAGGCTATTCTTCCTGCACTAAATCATGACCTGTATGCATATAATGTACGCCCTGTTTTTGCCATATACAATGTAACCTGTATGACTTTGCCTGGTCTCCGCCACACAGTTAAGGACAGGGATGCCACACCACCAAGAAGTGGTACACACAACACATGCACGTACATACAGACTTCTTTAATTCTTGTAGACTGCCGGTCCTGGATTCTCAACCCCATGGGAGACACCCACCCACCTAGCCATTGGATGTTGGGTAACCTAATTACAAGCGATTTGATGACTCTCTCTCTCAATGAGAGTGGATGTGTCACTGACAATAGCTGGGACCTGTTCTCTTATTAGTCCATGTATGGAGCATGGTGATGTTGACTTGCAACGCCAATTCTACCCTGTGTGGTCTCCACCACTTGGTAAAGACCATTAGCCACACCACCAGAGCTAGAGTGGCATGTTACCATATGGGCCTACAAGCTCATACACGTACTACACATACATGTACAAGCACAGAAACTGTTTGAAATACGTACACTGTAGTTTGATCTATATATGGACAGTATATATGCTCTTTGTGCAGATTTATGTGTAGATTCTAAATCATAAGCACAATTGGTGGTGCTTTTATGCTTCCCTTATTTACTAACTTACAATATAAACTCTCATTTCCAAGTTGACATCACTAGAACCTTGCAATGATTCATATTGCTGGAATGATCATCTCAGGAATATGAATTTGTGCACATGCTATATATCTTAGGAAGTTGAGACATCACAGCTATTAGCATGTCAGTGCTTATGGGTTTATCCTTAGCATAATACACATTTTGACTTGATTCTTGCTCTAATCTTCTACACTACATAAAGAGTGTTTTCCTGTATGTGCTGCATTTGTCAATTATTTTAAGAATGATGCTGAAATATATTTTTTTTGCTAATGAAATTTGTTTTTCCTGCAGTGTGGTATTGTACATGTACTTCATTCATGCCTATATTAATTTACAGTTGCTCCATATCAAGCGACCATCATGGGCAACACCTTACGTAGTAATGGAACTCAGTTAGAATTGACGTGTTCATCAGAGGGTGGACCAGACTTGGTTTACAGTTGGAGCAGGACTTATACATTCTCAGCCACCACAACTACTAATTCCACCCTTCTTAATATCAGTGATTTAGCTACAGTCGATGGTGGAAGTTACACTTGTACTGTCACCAATAATGCTGGATCTACAAGTACCTCTGTTATTGTGTATGGTGAGTGAGTACTTTGTACAGTAATTGAAATTGTTTGTGATTATCATTCGTATACTGTCAATGGATGAAATTGTTTTAGTGTACGGTACATGTATTGGCTGAGTAATACGATAGAAGGTATGAGGCCAAAACCCAGCCTCCCTGATGAAGCTGCTGGTGCTTGTTAACACTACATGCACTAGCTTTCCAATACCACAAGAGTTTTGTGCCATACTTAGGTCAATAATACTAAGCTTTGTTGGAAAGCAAAAAAAAAAAATATAGATAGTGTGGAGTAAGGAAAGTTTAGAGACTATTACTGAACCTATTCAAGTTTGGTGTAAACTCAGAATCATTGTTTGAGCTAACATGTCCAATTGTGGCAAAACCAGTCACATACATAATATTTGTATGTGCATGAATCTAAAGCTACACAATTAAGGTATTACTAACTGTACTGTTAAACCTGTATGTTCTTTATATACAGTTGCTCCATACAATGTGGTCATCATGGGTGATAACACATATGATAATGGAGATCAGTTAGAGTTAGTCTGTTCATCAGAGGGTGGACCATCGTTAGTATACAGTTGGAGTAGGGTTAATGATTTTTCAAATGGCACAATTACTAACACCAACACCCTTACTGTTAGTGATCTAGCTACAGTTGATGGAGGGGATTACACTTGTAATGTCACTAATGATGCTGGAACTACTAGTACTACTGTTACTGTGTATGGTGAGTTAATAATAGTTATACGGCACAGTGTGATGCCTATGGTGTGTATCAACCTGAAGGCTTGAGGCTGTAGCACATGAGCACTACTAAGGACCTGAGCCTGAGTAGTTTATAAATTTCATAGATTTCTTTCTCCAGCAGCATAAACAAAAGCAATTCGCTCTTTCTAATATCACCATAGCAACCATGCATGGTTACATGACACAATTAAGTGCCACTGCTGGAGTATATGAGATTCGTTACCCAAATATAGTCTAAACTGAAAGACATTTGTGCTCTAATGCTTGAGATGAATGTTCACTTACATGTAATGTTGGTATTTAAGATTTTGTGTAGTAACTGTTTAAGGGTCAGAGATTATAGCCAGACATGGGGCCAAGTACATTTAAAAGTACTTACGTAAAGTACAAGTACATTTTGCTGTAGTAAAATATACACTGTATTCAGTGTATTGTAGTATGTAAGTGTGCCTAGAGGGTTGATACTTTCAGGTTTTTGTCAACCATTCTCTCTCTGAAACTCTTAAAATGCACTGCCTTGAACAGCAGCATTGTTTTTGTTTGCTCGTGGCAACATGATACATAGTATGGTTGGGGAAGCAGTAGAAGAATCGCAAGTAGTTGTAAATTGCACCTTCATACAATTTTGTTATTCTCATTGTACACCCACTGTGTACAAACTACGTACAATGTTTGCAGTACTTACAAGTACTTAAAGTACTCAAGTACATAGTGAAGTACTTGAGTATAAGCATAGATAATATATACCTCCGGACGGAGGTATATATTATCTATGGTATACGTACAAGTACATTGGGGAAATTAAGAAAGTATTTAAGTAAAATACAAGTACTTTCAAATTTGTACTTAAGTGTACTTAAGTATAAGCACTCATGTACTTGGCCCCATGTCTGATTATAGCAACTCCTATCTTCAGACTCTGGCGTACTATCTTGGAACCAATCAAAAGCTTCTTATGTACTAGTCACATTAAGTCAACCACTCCTTATTGTAAGTGTAGAGATAATACAAATGTCCTTATTTTTAAATGTTCACATTAAGATGACTTAAGGTTTTTGATATACACACCTAGCTTCAGTTACACAGTGATTTACCAGTAATCTTTAATCTTACCTGCTATTCACATTTTAAGATGATGCAATGCGTCGTGACATTTTCAAGCTAGGTACATGCTTACAGCTTGCTATACCTTTATATAAAATCAATGACGTATTCTATCCTATGTTTGTGGACAATTAAGTAGTGTCGAATCTATCCTTATAAAGTACAAAGAACAAAGTTGTTGTGTTCTCCTACACGATTACGTAGAGTGGTTATCAGTCCCTGTTGGTTACTTAACTACCTTATTACTACTGTGTGTATTTATCCTGTACAGTTGCTCCATACAATGTGGTCATCATGGGTGATAACACATATGATAATGGGACTCAGTTAATGTTGAACTGCTTATCAGAGGGTGGACCAGACTTATTATACAGTTGGAGCAGGACTAATACATTCTCAAATGACACAGTTACTAACACCAGCACCCTTACTATTAGTGATCTAGCTACAGTTGATGGAGGGGATTACACTTGTACTGTCACTAATGATGCTGGATCTAACAGTACCACTGTTACTGTGTATGGTGAGTGTTGTTTGAAATTATACAACAAGTCTCCTTGTATAATATCCTCATGTAAGTAAACACCTGTTTACAGATGTTTCACTGATGGTTTCAGGCTTTAACTATATATCATTATGTCTGTCTGTCTGTCTGTCTGACTGTTTCTAACCACTGTCATTTGCCATCTATTATCTTATCTGACTCGGGTAACCATTTTTACACTTTATGTGTGTTTTCATGTGACCTTTTCCTCTAATTGTGAACATTTTCTGATACATGTACCTTTTCATGTGACCCTTTTCTTTCACTTCATGTTGAGATTATACCAACATGAAATTTTGATGAAAGGAAAAATTGATGAATACACACTTTATCAGCATTGATGAATTGAATGTGGACAAGAATATAGATATGTACTTTTAGGGATGCTTATGGATGTTTCACAAATTAAACTCTTAGCTGATTCGTCAAATTTATCAACTTTTTCTTTTGTCAAATTTCCTGTTGTACGGTACGTACTTTCCCTCTCAATGTGTGCCTACCTTTTTTTACATCACCAACTTCTTCCCTTAACTATGTATATAGAAATAGACATGTACCCAAGGACTATGTCATGTACAGTGTATATGTATACATTTGTAGGACCAAACTTACTGTTGTGTATTCTTTTCTCTGTACAGTTGCTCCATACAGTGTGGCCATCATGGGTGATAACACATATGATAATGGAACTCAGTTAATGTTGAGCTGTTCATCAGAGGGTGGACCAGACTTAGTATACAGTTGGAGCAGGACTAATACATTCTCAGCTACCACAACTACTAACACCAGCACCCTTACTATTAGTGATCTAGCTACAGTTGATGGAGGGGATTACACCTGTACTGTTAATAATAATGCTGGAACTAGTAACCGTACTATTACTGTCTATGGTGAGGTTTTGCACTTCTAAATTAAATAACGTATATTGTACAAGTACAAGGAACAATTGGGTTTGATTAGCGATCGAAGAAATAAAAAGTAGTGAGACTAGGGAAGCTGAAGATATTACTAGTGGACATTTGACTGAATTAGAGATTAAATGTCCACTAGTATATCTAGACAACCTCTCTTGTTTCATTACTTTTTATTTCTTTGATCTCTTATCAAACTTAATTTTTATTCTACTTATTTGTTAGCATTTTGTGACTAATGAACCCACACATACCACATTAGAAGAAAGAATGGCATCAGATTTATTGTTTTGTCTTAATCGAGTACATGCCCCAACTATCAATTACTGAAATAGCAAAGTGGCCATTATACTTTGTTTTTGGCTGTAAGCCCATTACACAGCATTACAAATGAAGAAAACTATGGAAAGAACCGCTGAAATCAATCCAGTCACAACCGAAACTCGAACAATTTCCATTACAAACATAGGGAAACCATCGTGTGGCACTACTGTAAATTACACTTTGTGGTGTCAATAAAAATGAATGGGACACAAAGGAGAACAAAGCTAAGTCAATGAGTCATACATTGTATTGTACTGCAGTATGTTGAAAGACACCTGTCAAGTTGAAGCGACATCTAACAGTGAAATAATCAACCTTGTAGCTTGAGCCGTTATCAAGTTATCAAGTTACGTCAGTCAAGCAGTCAGTCAGTAGATTAAAATAATTTTTTTTAAATGTCTATTGGAAGCATTTCAGGTCGTACTGAAAGCACTTTTGGACTTCAAACCAATACTGCCAAAGCGTCATGAAGGTATTATATTATTTGGCCAGAAAAGCCCAAACTTCTAATGTACAGTACTGCCTGTATTTTTTTTCTCCTTTTCGTACCTTTTCATACATACTTGATATAACATCTTTAAACAGGTTATAGGACCAGATGTCCTACAGACCTTCAGCACTTGTGCTTAGCACATTTTAATAATTAAAAAAAAAACTTTGTACAAATATATACAGTAAAACCTGTCACCTTCAGACCCCCTTGACCTATATTAAAGTTTCTGAAATTTCTGCTAACTGACTGACTAACCGATAATATTTTTTTTGCCAGCCTAACTACAATGCATGCATCATGGACTTACCTTCCTCCTCATACACGTATGCAACTGATTAGCATGAATGCATACAATGTGTATGATTGGTTTATAAGTCACTACTGTTGTGTGTTATTTGCCCTGTACAGTTGTTCCATACAATGTGGTCATCATGGGTGATAACACATATGATAATGGAACTCAGTTAATGTTGAACTGCTTATCAGATGGTGGACCAGATTTAGAATACAGTTAGAGCAGGACTAATACATTCTCAGCCACCACAACTACTAACACCAGCACCCTTACTATTAGTGATCTAGCTACAGTTGATGGAGGGGAGTACACTTGTACTGTCACTAATGATGCTGGATCTAACAGTACCACTGTTGCTGTGTATGGTGAGTGTTGTTTGAAATTGTGCAACAAGTTTCCTTGTATAATATCTTCATGTAAGTAAACACCTGTTTGCAATGTGTCACACTGATGGTATCAGACCTTGACTTATCTATAAAGCTGTGTGACTGACTGTCTGTCTACTTTGCTTTGGATTAATTAGTTGTATTGCTGTCTACAGTACTTCAAGTATCAAAGTGCTTTTTGTGCCAAACAAAGCACTCATTCTTTGGCTTTACTAAAAGAAGTTTCTAACCACTGTCTTTTGCCATCTATTTGTCTTATCAGGCTTAGGTAACCTTTTTTTACCCTCTGTGTGTGCTTTTTTTTTCATACATGTAATCTTTTTCTGATTCAGAACTTCTTGGTGAAACATTTTTCTGTTATGTGTACCTTTTCATGTGACCCTTTTCTTTCACTACATGTGAAGTTTTCATACTACTGTACTACAGGAAATTTTGACAAAAAGAAAGATTGAAGAATCCACATTTCATCGACATTGACGAATTAATTTACAAAAGTCAAGAAATCATGCATTTAAATATGTACTTTTATGGGTATTTGATAAATTAAAATGAACTGATTCATCAATTTGTCAATATTTTCTTTGTCAAAAGTTCCTGTGATATGGTACCTTATCACCCAAGCACTATCCCTTCATGACAGTGCAGTATTGGTTAGGCATGCATACAAATTGTGACCTCAAACTGACTGGCTAACTGATGCCTTTTTGCCAGCCTAGGTACAATGTGTGTACCATGGACTTACCTTTGTCCTCCTTGTGTCCTCCATTATTGCATAGGTGTTGATTGAGGATAGTGAGCTATGCTTTCTTCTGTATCACGAGAACTGTGTGTAATTATTGAAATGAGTGGATTGATTGCAGCCTTGCTATTCCTCATTCAAAACGGGCAGGACATACATAGCTGAATTCACATGTTATTTTATCCATTGCATTAAATGTGTTCTGTAAAATTTAAGCTTGTGTGAACACTTGGGATTCTTTCTGTATGCATGCTTGTTGTTCATGAATGTGTGGACTAGTTTAGAGTATACAATGGAAAATAAACTGCTGTAAGTGTGTTATTTATCATGTATAGTTGCTCCATACAATGTGGTCATCATTAGTGATAACACATATGATAATGGAGATCAGTTAGAGTTGAACTGTTCATCAGAGGGTGGACCAGACTTAGTATACAGTTGGAGTAGGGTTAATGATTTTTCAAGTGACACAGTTACTAACACAAGCACCCTTAATGTTAGTAATCTAGTTACAGTTGATGGAGGGGATTACACTTGTACTGTTACAAATGATGCTGGAACTAGCAGTACCACTGTTACTGTGTATGGTAAGTCTGATGCATTCTAGGTAAATACCCACAGTTTGTTGCAGGCAGCTGCTTTATTTCCAGAAATTGGTTCTGGAAGATGGTGTATGTACGAAACGTAATGTCGTCTCGTGAGAGTGCGAGTGGTTAAAAATGAGCTAATTAAATGGCGTGGCACCCATTTTGCTCGCAAGTATTCATCCTGTTTCATTTGGGATGGATACTCATGAGCGAAATGGGTGCCACGCCCTTTAATCCTTGCTCTTTTGCGTGATGACGTTACATTTGAGCAGTACCTAGATGTGTTTTGTGTCCGCACCCTATGGGTTGATAAAAAATAAAATCCATGATTATTTCTTGCTTAATCATCAGTACTCAGAATAACATTCATGTACATGTGTGGTAATTTTTACCACTTTCTTCATCTAGTTGCTCCATACAATGTGGTCATCATGGGTAATAACACATATGATAATGGAGATCAGTTAGAGTTGAACTGTTTATCTGAGGGTGGACCAGACTTAGAATACAGTTGGAGCAGGACTAATACATTCTCAAATGACACAGTTACTAATTTAAACACTCTTATTATTAGTGATCTAGCTACAGTTGATGGAGGGGAGTACACTTGTTTTGTCACTAATGATGCTGGAACTAGTATGAACACCATCACTGTGAATGGTGAGTTGAAGCTTAATATGTGGGAACTAGCAAGACATTTGTCTACTACTGTATAAATGTGACTAAGATCTGCATGTAATCTCATGAGCTGTTTTAATATATCTATCTATCTAAAGAGTTGTCTGTCTGTCTAATCGTCCATTACAATGCTTACCAGTCCCTTCACATATTATTACAAGCTGATAAATATCCTGTGACAGGAAACCAATAGCCTAAGCCAATCACAGGATTCATTTTATAGACATGCCTAAATATTCAACTATGTTCATAACATAATAGCCTCATTTATTAATGAATAGACGAGTGCTAGAGATATCACAGAAAGTCCAGGTTATAGTCTTGTGTATATAGACCAGACCGATTTTTCTTTTGTGTGTGGGTGGGTGGGGAAAAAGCAGTCTGGTACAGTTGCAATAGAATTTCTGTGTACTGTTGTACCAGCTCCTTGGTGGGTGTTGATTGGCAAAGTCATTCTCTTGTTACACTTTTGACACTGACTATACTATATAGCATGTTGCTCAGTAGTGAATGGCTTCACCAATCAACACCCACCCTAGAGCTGGTGGAACACTACACAGAAATTCTATCACAAGTGTACCAGACCACTTTTTTCCCCACCCACACGTAAAAGAAAAAAGTCGTCTGGTTTATGCGAGACTATCCAGGTTAGTGATTTAACTAATTATATAAAGTTTACTAAAGACTCAGAGGGCTATTGAGTGGTTATTTCATTGTGGTGTAGTCCGTATTTCTATAACACCTTGTACCAATGTTTCTGTACTCGTAGTGTGGCAAGGATTACAAAATGGCTCCATTAAAACTTACAACTGTCCATTTGACTGTCTGTCTGCATTCCAGTGATGTCAGACAATGGTGTTACCAACTGCTGCATGTATCAAGACTATTGTTATTCCAAACGATCATCGTCTGGGACTAAAGTTGCTTAATTATCTAATGGCTGTCTTTTATATCTACATTGCATTAAATTCAAGGATGTTAGTAGAATGAAACTTGGCAAAATCATTTATGTTAACTGCGTGTATTAACACCTATGTCATTTCATGCCTTTATTATATATCTATGAGATGTGCTTTGTAGTGTAGTGGTTAAAGTGAGTGACTCATAGCTATGATGTACTTGTGGTTCAATTCCTGCATTGTGGAAAGCTTTGCTACAATTTTACCACCAGACACACTACTAGACTAAGGCTACTAAAGGACTTTGACAAGCTAAGTTTTACTTGATAGAAAGCTCAACTTTGGCTAACAACTTTGAGTAAAATGCTACGTACATTATATAACTGTCCAGTAAACTTTTGTTATGGATTGGTGCCCAAGATTCTAATGAACACCAATTTACCAATTATTCGGTGAATGTAAAATATTGTGTAGTGATATGTGCTGCAACCCAGATGAGGTATGATACACTCATGTGAGCTCATAGGATTTGTATAGAACAATTAAAAAAAAATTCTGGAAGGTTCATTGAAAACTAGGTACCGATTGAAAGCTTTTCTTAATGATGTGGTGAACTCCACTGAACTTGATATTAGTATACAAAGTGATTGGAGATGTCATTATGTGATGAAAAGCTTACTATCAAAGAGAAAACGGCAACAATAGAAGAGAATATCGCTGGTAATTTTATTCAAGGTGTCCATAATCCCATAAACCTAGATTAAACATCAGTTTAGAAATCCAAATATGATAAATTTTTTCGATAGCTCTTAACGTGTATCATACCTCCTCTGGCTGCAACCTAGTATGGGTACATGCAGTGTACAAACTACCATTATGTTTACTGCTGTATGTACCTGTATAGTTGCTCCATACAATGTGGTCATCATGGGTGATAACACATATGATAATGGAGATCAGTTAGAGTTGAACTGTTCATCAGAGGGTAGACCAGATTTAGAATACAGTTGGAACAGGACTAATACATTCTCAGCCACCACAACTACTAACACCAGCACCCTTACTATTAGTGATCTAGCTACAGTTGATGGAGGGGAGTACACTTGTACTGTCAATAATGATGCTGGGTCCAGCAGTACCACTGTTACTGTTTATAGTAAGTTGAAAATTTTACATCAGTCATATCTACATCTGCTTGTCTACATACAAAATTAGTAGTTTAGATGTTAGTACGTAGGTACGTATCAACACCTAAAATAAAAAGCAATGCCGTGTAAGGAATAACACTCAATTGAGTTTCTTATAGTGATATGTATTAGTGCTGAGCATGATGGTATTTTAATTAAAAAACAAATAATATCTTCCATACCAGCCAAACCATATTTACAAACAGTTTAGCAAGTGACAAAAGAACAAGAAAACATCATGGAGCAGGTGTACTAATTTGTTCACTGTCTGCTGGATAGCTTACTGTCTATTGCTTGCTTCATAGAGCTTAGTGTACTGGATTAAAATGATTGGAAGAGAAACTTGCAGTCTATAGTATTGTATAAATACTTCTTAAAAAAATAGTTGTACACTAAGCAACTGAGTTACATCTACACAATACTAAAGTGTAAGCTGCTGTTCTTTCAGCCATCCCCATCCTGCTTAGAGTTACTACAAGGCAATTCAGTGATATTATAGCAGTAAACATGTTTAAAATTAGTGCTCATAATGTTGTCCATAAACACCATCTGAAAATATATTTTAAGTGAATACCGTACTGTCTATTAAAAAGCTACACCGCTCATATAGTTATGTATTTAGAATCAATATGTTACAGAATACAGTAACAAAACATGTATTTGGCCCATAGTATACTCCACCAGATGTCTAGAAGTTAGACTGTTAATTCACTTTGTAATACACATGTGTGGTCGTAGCTCTACCATCAAGTGGTATAAGATGTTTTCACAGATACACTGTACAATAATCTTTTGTATATATACAAATAGTTTACTGGAGTACAATATTGTCTAGGTAGCAGTATCCATGTGTGTTCCACGGTAATCCTTGCAATAATTTTTATAAAATAATATATACGTTTCTCGATTACTGAACAGCTCTAATTCATACTGTCATGTACATGTAGGATGATACTTTGTTTCTTTTACATAGCACACTACATTTAAGCATTCGATCATCTTCAATACTCCTCCTGACATTCATTAGAAATAATAGATTTACAGTTTACTACATATACACTAAGTTACTATTGTGTGTCTTATCCTTCAGTTGCTCCATACAATGTGGTCATCATGGGTGATAACACATATGATAATGGAGATCAGTTAGAGTTAAATTGTTCATCAGAGGGTGGACCAGACTTAGAATACAGTTGGAGCAGGACTAATGCATTCTTAGCCACCACAACTACTAACACCAGCACCCTTACTATTAGTGATCTAGCTACAGTTGATGGAGGGGATTACACTTGTACTGTCACTAATGATGCTGGAACTAGTATGGATACCATCACTGTTTATGGTAAGTTGAGATATCAAAGCCATTCAGCAGGTTTTCTTCAAGCCACCACTTATATATTCACTGAATTAGTTCACATTGAACCCATTCAAGCTGTTTTGTACTGACATTAGAAACAAGTGTATGATAGTTTGTGTTTTAATGTTGTATCGTTAAGTACAATAGTACTTACTAGTAAGGATACACAAAGGTTAATGACCCAAAATACTTCCAGTGAGTTTCTGTAATCAAACTAATTTTTAAACCAAGCATTTGCCTGGTTTTCTGAAATTGTTTTCAGAAAAGTTTGCGTGCGTGTTTCTTTTGTCTGTCCACACCCACACTTGTGTGGCAATGAAGCTTTATGCGAGTATGAGACCCTGTACTAAATTTACGGGTACGTAAGCTTTGCTGTAAGGTGTATATAGTATATATACTTCATCCCAGTTCACAATATGTCGGGATACAGTGTGAACAGCTTTCCCAGTTAGCTGTAGAGGTGTTGTAGCGACTGAAAAATGACAGTGTGGGCCTTGTAGGCTACCAGTGATTCAATATCCCTTCGAGTGAAAGGATGGATGTCCCTCTTATATGCTGAAAAGCAGAACCAAGGCTTGTCCAGAGATGCCATAGATAGATAAACTAAAGAAGTCTGAGCATTGTTTGTGGTTTGTTTGAGTTACGCTTTTATAAAAAAATTTTATTAAGGTTTTACAGCACAAGTTCTTAGCAATTGTTAATTAATGAACTATAGAATTAATATGAAATACATGAAATACATGAAATACATGAAGTAAGCACAAAACCATAAGAAAGGAGTAACACCCAGTTTTAAAATATTTATAGCAGGAGATAGTTTTAACTGCATGGGCACATGTTTTATAAAAGTGTAGCAGAACATCAAGGCTAACTAACTGACTAACTGATCGATGCACTCAGACAAGCATAATGGTCAGCTTTGTAGTTATGAGTTAGTCCCAACACATGTCTTTTGGTAGACTATCTTACTGCTGTATGTGTTTCATCCTTCAGTTGCTCCATACAATGTGGTCATCATGGGTGATAACACATATGATAATGGAGATCAGTTAGAGTTGAACTGTTCATCAGAGGGTGGACCAGACTTAGAATACAGTTGGAGCAGGACTAATACATTCTCAGCCACCACAACTACTAACACCAGCACCCTTACTATTAGTGATCTAGCTACAGTTGATGGAGGGGATTACACTTGTACTGTCACTAATGATGCTGGAACTAGTAATCGTACTATCACTGTCTATGGTGAGTTTGCCACGCATGAACATGACACATTTACGATAATAATTCAAAACACAGTTGTATACAAAATTAATATGCTGTACAAAATAGTTTTGATCTTGAGACTTTCCCAAGTCAAGAAAAATTCCCCAAGTGAACTTTAGAATTATTGACGAATTTCCATCAAAGATGGCTATGAATTTTTACTGCAAATGTATCATGCTGTCCACAGGTTGCATGATGTTAGTTGTTAATAGAGATGTCTACAGTATTATGTACTGTAAAGACAGTGGAAGTTTGACAAATTGGCATCACAAACAAAAAGTTAGACATATTGCGAGGCAGCCAATATTGAACAATGTACATACGTAATGGCAAATACCATTTATGTAGCATGAAAATTAAGTTTTAGACACCAACTGTAAATTCTGTTATCAATTTTGCAAGTGAATAATGCGGCTAGACTAGATTTTATTACCTTAGTCATATCTAAGATTCTCGCTGCCTACAAGAGTATTTGTTGCTCCACTGAAGTGCTTCAGTCTTCATGAACTCAACACAGCCAACACTCCAGTTGTAAGTTGCGGAAGCCACTACAACTGCCACACATCCATACAATTGTATATGTGGTGTTCACCACATGTATGGAACTATATAGTGAATGAATCACGAGGTTCAAAGCACTGGTCAAGTGCACCTTAATGTTGCTATCATTTATAAAAGCCAAACTTAAATTTCCATCTCAACTTAATTTAGTAGCGTTATATAGCAAGACCATAAATTTAATTTTCATGCTGTACTGTAATACAAATTAATTACTTCAATTGGGAACTTTAGTTCCACCAAGTTTTGTCATATAACATGGGTGTTAATGAAGTTGTTTTGTTCTTATCAACAGTTGGTCCAGCATTCACTACTGATCCTGTTGCTCAGGAGGTGGTGGTTGAAAACAGTTTTACACTTGTCTGTACTGCAGAAGGTTTCCCTAGACCATCCATACAATGGTACCTATACAATACCATCATCACTGATAGCAGTAATAGAGTTATTGTTGATACTACCTCAATGAACAGTATCACTAGTACATTGACAGTTATGATGGCTGAGTTTAATGATTCTGGTGTGTACTACTGTGAAGCTGTTAGTAGTCAATCTGGTCTTGCTACCGTAAACAGTGACATGGTCAATATCACTGTAGTAGGTGAGTAGAACACACACACACACACACACACACACACACACACACACACACACACACACACACACACACACACACACACACACACACACACACACACACACACACACACACACACACACACACAGAGAGAGAGACACACACACACACACACGGACACTGTATACATACATTACACACACTCTCAGCATGCTCCTTAACTTCTTATGATGCAGCACTAGTGAATGTGTAGTTGGTCAGCCAGTCCATGTGGGGGATGGTAAGGTATGAACACATCACTAGGATGATGTGACTATGTGTGACCATAATATTAAGTTGGGGAGTATGTGGGTAATTAGCTAGTAATATTCATTATGAGTAACATGTGAAATATGTACCATAATAAACAGTAAAGTGTTTACAAGGTGGCCATGAATTTTATCATGGCCTTGTGAATAATGAAAGACCTCTGTAGTGTATAGGAAGTTTCTTAGTAAAGAATGCATGTGACAATCACATGGCTCATTCCATACACATGTATATTTGGGTAGGGAGGTAGTAAGTGTACATGTTTCATATCCTAAGATAGTTTTAGACATTTACTGTATTTGGTCATACATGCAATGGCTATCAATTGATAATTAAGTTTCATGAATACACTGTTTAGTTCTTTGACGCTCATCTCTCTATGGATGTATGAAATACACAACATGGGCAGCCAAATGCTCATGTTACTGTTGTCATGTTGTTTACAAGTCATGCCTTTTATTGGCTTGTGTTTGAGATAACCACTATTGATCAGATTTCATTGTGTAAATACAACAATGTCTACACCTACTACACAATATTCCCCAGCTATAGTAGGAGTAGCTTGGTCACACTACTGTACAGTAATATTATCCTTACTTTATGTAGCTGAAAACCTTATAGTGTGTGTTGTTCCTATACATTGAGAAATTCTCAGAACCCATAGTTAAGTTTCTTCATATTTCAAACAAACTGTATGTCACCACAGAGAGCTATTATAAGGTGTATCTTCTTGTGATAAAAAATTGTACAGGCAAATTTTAAACAAAAACATACATGACTCAGAACATAGTCAACATGTAACTGGTACCTACCGTATGTGTGTAACTAAAGGGCCATGTAGCTAAATATGACCACTGATTGGGAGTCAACAATAAGCTGTTGTATATTTTAAATCTAATTTTTCTTGTTATTTTCACATTAATTATCAAGCTATTGTGTTTGTTCTACAGAACGACCAGTGATATCACCTCCACTCCACAATGTCACTTTGGGAGAGAGTATCATGTTTAACTGTACAGAGTTTAGTTTACCACCATTTGCCTACCAATGGTTTATGATAGATACTCCAACAGGAATTGTGACATTACTACAGAATGAGACTAGTAACAGTTACAGTATAATATCAGTATTGTACAATCACACTGGACAGTATATCTGTGAAGCTAGTAACTCCCTTGGGGTATTTTCTAATTCAACCTCAGCTCAACTAATAGGTGAGAGCTTTTGACTATAATTAACACAGTTTACTTCCACGTTATGATGGATTATTTAAAACATTTGAAGTTTTACGTTCATAGCTGTGACTGCCCTTTTACAGCAATTGTAAAGAGACTAAAGTCAAACAGTGAACTATACTCGTCATTCTCTCTCACCTCCACCTATTGTTCTTTCTTGCTCTCTAATGCATTCATTGCTTTCATCTAGATCTGTTTTAATACTCATACTACCTGTTGTCGTACACCTTTGGTTAAATGACAAACCGTGCTGACTCAAGCCAGACTGCGCTATACCTATAGTGTAAATGCAGTATCAGTCATCTTCAATTATTATGAAATGCTAAGCCAACTACTATCTGATTTATATATTGTTTAGATGTTACTTCAGTAACTCAAAGCAAATTAGTAAGGGAAATGTCAGTTGCATGATCTGTTTCAACTTTGTATATGTGTACACAGTGTCACAGTGGTAGCAAAATGGCATGGGACCAATTTAAATTGTCCTCATTGGCTCGGTGTTCAAGCATGTACCCTCGTTGGCAAATGGGACATCACCACAAATAAGTCTTTTGGACAGTAAGGAATCCGGGGTGATGTAGTTCCACTGCACAGAGTTGAATGCTTAACTGTACGGTAAGGTGCAAAATATTTACCACACGCAAGTGCAGAACCACTGCAATTTACATTTGTTACACTGCTCTTAGATAAATGTCTGAAAGCAGGGGATGTATTTACGTATACATGATAAGATTGCACAGACGCTGTTCGTAGATTCACAAGTAGTATAGGACCTTAGTGTGCACATCACTCCATCTGTGAATTGTGTACCTGTAGTTGTAATGACATTCCTTTCATTTATACACTGCCATTAATGATGTTGTTTATTATTGTACAAGCAAGTGAGACATGTGGTAGGATGATGTTAAGGCTGTATCTCACGTTACTACTCCATAGAACATGTTCAGTCCCTTTAATTTAGCGCTAAAAGTGACTGTTTATATAGTGGTCTATGAAGGTATGTTAGCCTAATTGTTTGGTGGTGTTAATAGTGTATCATGTTTACTAAATGTTGGTCAGTTTATCACTTGGTAACAAAATGACTGTTTAATTAGAGTATTTTCTCTGCAGAGTAGTAAATGCACGAAATCTACTTGTGCATTTTAACTTGTAGTGCATATCATTTCTTTGCTGTGTATGCATGATTACAACCAGATAGTTACTATGGTTACTCCAATGTTTCACTCAATTTATGCAATTTTTCTTTGATACAGTTCGGCCCAGCATGGTTGAACATCCTGTTGCAATGCAAGCAGTCTATCCAGGAGTATCGGTCAGTTTCAGTTGTAGAGCTGAAGGATTCTCTATGCTCAACTACAGTTGGTTTGTGGTGGCTTCTGGTTCTGATATTGGAATGGAAATTGAGAATGAAACTAATCCAATGTACACTATTTCTGATCCCAGATATGATCAGGATGACACTGGGTACTATTGTATTGCTACTAACAATGAGGGAATTGCTGTATCCAACACTGCTTCACTGTCAGGTAATTTCAGTTTGTTTATGTCTTCTTCTGTATCTCTTCTTGTTTGTCTTGTTAGTAAAATACATCTGTATTGTGGCTGTTGTGTGCCACCCCATCTAACACAATATTACAGATATTATTAATTAATTAATTGTCCAATGTGTAACCAGTGGATGCTGCCATTAAATGTACACGAAAATGTACAATAGTACACTGTTGTTATAAGAGAAATTCAGTTTTTTTAGACCAGTTGATTTTTTAGTTCTTTGTTAATGTTTATTGATGCAATCTTTATGATTTAGACAATTGGCTACGTTTGTTCTTCTTTGCCAGCAGCTGCACATACACACATACACACGATTAAACAAAACAATCTGAAACTCAGATGATATTGTTTCAAATACATGTGTACTTACGTACGTTTGTACATTGTAATTTTTGCACAATGTAACATGTAAAGAATCATCATTCTTTTTTTGCTACAGTTCTCCAACCAAACATCACTGATATCATGTTTACTCCACCATTAACTGGCTCTTCACTATTACTCAATTTTACTAACAATCAGTCAATGACTTGTACTGCTAGTGGTGGTCCTCGGATCATGACCATGTGGCAGTTTGATGATGGTTCATTGTCAACAGTAGCCACTGGTAGTGACAGTGTAACATATACCATCTCATCCTCATCAACCAGTGATACTGGTACTTATCACTGTGTAGCTACTATCGATGGAATGACCGATACTTCTGATATGTACACCTTGTTTGGTAAGGCATACATTGAGGGTGCAACAAATATTCGATTCATTCAAATTTTGGTATCCTAATACTAAGTTTACCATTTGGACATTTGTTTACTGGAGTGTGTACAGTGGAAATGGCTTTGATTACCAGCTACATTTTTATAAGACAGCCTGTTATGTTAATTAGATCAATCCCATGATCATGTTTATGGTAGATGGGGTCAGTACACAATTTGAACAGTTAGTTTATGAGATTTTGTTGATTTTCTGTTAACCAATTTTCACGCCAATAAACAAGATATATAGTACTGCATGCCTGTCTTTCAGATTTTTACATGATCATGACATATATCTGTAGCTGTGATTCAACATGAAACTACACTTTCTCAAAATATGTTAACAGTTTTCTTTTTGGTATTGCAAATTCATTTTTTTTTGCATGGGACTACATAACTTAAGAAATAAGAAAACCACACTGTTATCATACAGTACAGTAGTACACTGAAATATACTTAACATCATCCTCACTATTCCTTCATGACAGGGCAGTATTGGTCAAACCCAAATGTACCTTCAGAGTGACTCCAAATGCTTCCAGCAAGTTATTATCTAATCCAAAACAGCCAAGCTGTAAAAAAAGTGTGCGGCCCTCAAAAAGGCTATGGTGAAAAAAGATGTGAAATCCAAGGTGGCGGCCAAGAAATGGCTGTGATGGTAGGTTAATGGTAAAAATTTTAATAACGACAATTCAGGTGAATTTGGTGCCGCTTGGTCAATTGGCACAAAATTCACCTGAATTGTCATTATTAAAATTTTTACCATTAACCTACCATCACAGCCATTTCTTGGCCGCCACCTTGGATTTCACATCTTTTTTCACCATAGCCTTTTTGAGGGCCGCACACTTTTTTTACAGCTTGGCTGTTTTGGATTAGATTTCACTTCTTTTTGTATTTGTATACCCCAAAGCCGGCCTATGGCCTGCTTTGGGACTTTTTTAACCTATCTTTTTTCTTTACCACAGGAAGAAGAAAAGATGAAGCAGATGTACCTTAAATATTTCTGATTTTATCAGTAAATGTACAAATTACATATCAAGACACACGGTAGTGTGTCGTGCGGCCCAAGAAGCCGGCGCGTAACACCCGTGAGTATATTGACAGGAAGGAAGAAAATGCAATTTTCGCACCTCCGTAGCTCTGTGCTGCCTTGATGAAACAAGACCATTTTTGCTGTGGACACTCCCTCCACCTTCAGCACTCCACATTCCAAATTTGAGCGAAATCGCTTCAAGCGTTCCCGAGATATGCGACTTCAAAAATTGGCTTAGTTTCTTCGTTTTTTTCTTCTTATTTTTCTTCCTCTTTTCGCACACTTACAAAAACTGCTATAAAACGCGAACGCTTTATCTAATTGCCTTGAAATTTGGCACACAGAAAGGGGGTATAAAGGCGCATCTCGGTGCCAACTTTGGCTGGAATACCATAAACAGGCAAAGAGTTATGAGCGATTATGCACAAAAAATAACACCAATATGTTGTCACGCCTACAGGGTAAACCGCGCATGGGAAGAAGCTGAAAATCGGTGGGTGAATAGGTTAACTATTGAACCTCAAACCTTTTTTGGTTTGAAAGAAATCGAGCTATAAACCAGGAAGATACAGCGAAAAAATCAACAGTGTGTAACAATTATGCAATCGAGATTAGCTAATAAAAAACTACTGCTTGCCACGCCTACCAGATAAATCGCTTGGGGTAATGCTTTGAAAATCGCTGTACAGATGGAGTTATCATCTTAGAAAGGCTCTTCAATGGTGTAGAAGAATCAGACTTAAAGCCACGGAGTTATAACACGAAATCCAACTTGGTGTAGCAAGTGCGAGATCGAGATACTCTAATAGAGCAGTCATCCTAATAGAGCAGTCATCCTAATAGAGCAGTCATCCTAATAGAGCAGTCACCCTGAACAGAATTCAAGAGATCAGTTAGAAATACGTAACCTGTATAGAGATCAGCTACAAACAAATCACCCTGTAGAGAGTTCAGCTACAAACAATTCACCCTGTTCAGACATAAGTTAGAAGAAGTTTTCTTGTAGAGAGTTCAGTTACAAACAAATCACCCTGTTGAAAGATCAGCTAGAAGATGTCACCTTGTAGATAGTTCAGTTACAAAGAAACCATCATGTAGAGAATTCAGCTACAAACTAGTGACCCTGTAGATACATCAGCTAGAAGAAGTCACCTTGTAGAGAGTT
The DNA here is from genome assembly GCF_963678975.1 of Dysidea avara. Classification (NCBI taxonomy): domain Eukaryota; kingdom Metazoa; phylum Porifera; class Demospongiae; order Dictyoceratida; family Dysideidae; genus Dysidea; species Dysidea avara. The sequence continues at coordinate 6,855,271 of NC_089276.1, read as the reverse complement.
CAGCTACAAAGAAACTATTCTGTAAAGAGCTCAGCTGCAAACAAATCACCTATACAGAATTCAGCTACAAACAAATCACCCTGTAGAGAGATCAGCTAGAAGAAGTTACCTTGTAGATAGTTCAGCTATACAAACAAATCATCCTGTAGAGAGATCAGTTAGAAGAAGTTACCTTGTAGAGAGTTCAGCTACAAACAATTCACCCTGTAAAGAGATCAGCTAGAAGAAGTTACCTTGTAGAGAGTTCAGTTACAAAGAAACCATCATGTAGAGAATTCAGCCGCAAACAAATCACGTGTAGAGAGTTCAGCTACAAACAAATCTCCCTGTAGAGAGATCAGCTAGAAGAAGTTTCCTTGTAGAGAGTTCTGCTACAAACAAATCACCCTATAGAAAGATCAGCTAGAAGAAATCACCTTGTAGAGAGTTCAGCTTCAAAAAAACAATCATGTGAGAGTTCAGGTACAAACAAATTGTCCTGTAGAGAGATCAGCTAGAAGAAGTTACCTTGTAGAGAGTTCAGCTACAAAGCAACCATCATGTAGATAGTTCAGGTACAAACAAATCACCCTGTAGAAAGATCAGCTATAGAAGACATCATCTTGTAGAGAGTTCAGCTACAAAGAAACTATCATGTAGAGAGTTCAACTACAAACAAATCACCCTGTAGAAAGATCAGCTATAGAAGAAATCATCTTGTAGAGAGTTCAGCTACAAAGAAACCATCATGTAGAGAGTTCAGCTACAAACAAATCGGCCTGCAGAGAGATCAGCTAGAAGAAATTACCTTGTAGAGAGTTCAGCTACAAAGAAACCATCACGTAGAGAGTTCAGCTGCAAACAAATCACCTGTAGAGAGTTCAGCTAGAAACAAGTCACCCTGTAGAGAGATCAGCTAGAAACAAGTCACCTTGTAGAGAGTTCAGCTACAAAGAAACTACCATGTGGAGAGTTCAGCTGCAAACAAATCACCCTGTAGAGAACTCAGCTACAAACAAATCGCCCTGTACAAAGATTAGCTAGAAGAAGTTACCTTATAGGGAGTTCAGCTACGAACAGATCACCCTATAGAGAGTTCAGCTACAAACAAATCACCCTGTAGAGAGTTCAGTTACAAAGAAACCACCATGTAGAGAGTTTAGCTGCAAAAAAATCTATCACTCTGTAGAGAGTTCAGCTAGAAGAAGTCACCTTGTAGAGAGTTAAGCTGCTAATAAATCACCCTGTAGAGAGATCAGCTAAAAACAAGTCACCCTGTAGAGAGTTCAGCTAGAAAAAGTTACCTTGTAGGGATTTCAGCTACAAACAAATCACTCTGTAGAGAGTTCAGCTACAAAGAAATCATCATGTAGAGAGTTCAGCTGCAAACAAATCATCCTGTAGAGAGTTCAGCTAGAAGAAGTCACCTTTTAGAGAATTCAGCTACAAAGCAACCACCATGTAAAGAGTTCAGCTACAAAAAATTCAATCACCCTGTAGAAAGATCAGCTAGAAGAAGTTACCTTGTAGAGAGTTCAGCTACAAAGAAACCACCATGTAGAGAGTTCAGCTGCAAATAAATCACCCTGTAGAGAATTCAGCTACAAACAAATCACCATGTAGAAAGATCAGCTAGAAGAAGTTACCTTGTAGAGAGTTCAGCTACAAAGAAACCACCATGTAGAGAGTTCAGCTGCAAACAAATCACCTGTAGAGAGTTCAGCTAGAAACAAGTCACCCTGTAGAGAGTTCAGCTAGAAGAAGTCACATTGTAGAGAGTTCAGCTACAATGAAACTCCCATGTAGAGAGTTCAGCTGCAAAAAAATCACCCTGTAGAGAACTCAGCTACAAACAAATATGCAGTGTAAAAAGATCAGCTAGAAGAAGTTACCTTGTAGAGAGTTCAGCTACAACAAAACCACCATGTAGAGAGTTCAGCTACAAACAAATCACCTGTAGAGAGTTCAGCTAGAAACAAGTCACCCTGTAGAGAGATCAGCTAGAAACAAGTCACCTTGTAGAGAGTTCAGTTACAAAGAAACCACCACGTAGAGAGTTCAGCTACAAACTAGTGACCTTGTAGAGACATCAGTTACCTTGTAGAGAGTTCAGCTACAAAGAAACCATCATGTAGAGAGTTCAGCTGCAAACAAATCACCTGTAGAGAGTTCAGCTACAAACAAATCTCCCTGTAGAGAGATCAGCTAGAAGAAGTTTCCTTGTAGAGAGTTCAGCTACAAAGAAATCACCCTGTAGAAAGATCAGCTAGAAGAAGTTACCTTGTAGAGAGTTCAGCTACAAAGAAACCATCATGTAGAGAGTTCAGCTACAAACAAATCACCTTGCAGAAAGATCAGCTAGAAGAAGTCACCTTGAGGAGAGTTAAGCTACAAAGAACCATCATGTAGAGAGATCAGCTGCAAAGAAATCACCTGTAGAGAGTTCAGCTACAAACAAATCTCCCTGTAGAGAGATCAGCTAGAAGAAGTTTCCTTGTAGAGAGTTCAGCTATGTAAACTTCACAACTAACGATGACACAAGGACTTCTTAACTACCAAGACACACGCGGTCACACATACAATCTCACGTGATTCGGGGAGCAACTATTAGAATACAACAACTATGTGTGTCAGTGATGCTATTACATACCTCCCCCCTTAAAACAAAAAATTACAATCAAACAGTGTTGTGCACGTGTATGAAAAATGTGTGTGTTTGGTCAATAGCCATAATAATCAACTGGTCTAACAACTCGTCCACTTCTGGTGGTAACAGGCTGTCCAGACTGAGGAGCTGCTGGGGATTCCTGTCGAGGGGCTGATGCTGGACGATCATCACAGTAATACTGGAAAAGGGGTGGACCCCATTGTCCTTCAGAATTCTTGCTTCTTACATCAGGTCTCAATAGTGGTCTTAGCCTGTTGACATGAACGACCCGCTCCTTACCATTCATCTCTATTCTTACATTCAGTGGTCCTTTTAACTCTCTCACTGTCCATGGTCCAGTCCAACGTGGATCTAATTTTCCTTTAGTAGGATTGTCTAGAAGAACTTCCTGGCCAACTTGTAAACTCACTTGTTCATTACCACCATAGTTTTGCTGCTGTCTGGTTGCTGCTTCCACAGTATTACACTCCACTAATTCCTTCAGTTCTAGGAGCCTTCCCTGTAGTTGGGAGCTGTAGTTGTGTGGGTCTCGGTGTGAGACTGTGTCTGCTGTTGGGAGGTTCAGTGGTGTCGGGTTAGACCCAAACAGAATCTCATGTGGAGAGAGGCCGGTTGTTGCATGTTTTGTTGTTCTATATAGGTACAAGAGTAGCTGTAAATGTTCCTCCCAGTCCCCCTCCTTATCTACCAGGCCACGAAGCATGTTCAGTATGGATCGGTTCATCCGTTCAACAAGCCCATCACCCATTGGGTGATAAGGTGTTGTTCGGGACTTGGTCACGCCAAAGGCCTTGCACAGTTCACTGAGTATCTGGCTCTCAAAGTTTCTGCCTTGGTCAGAATGTAGCCTCTGGGGAGGCCCAACCAGTGTAAACACCTGATCCTTAAGAGCCTGAACTATCTTGTTGGCTGTTTGATCAGACAGGGGCACGGCAAATGGCCACTTGGAAAAATAGTCTTGCACCACAAGCATATACTGATTTCCCTGACGGGACATTGGTACTTTGAGGATATCAACAGCCACTAGTTCCCATGGTCTGCTAGCTACTACTGGCTGAAGTGGGGCTGGTCGAGAGGCCGCTGCCTTAGTGTGTTGGCATGTGACACAGTGACTACAGTGGGTGTTGACATCTTTACCCATTCCCACCCAGTAGACAGCTTCTGACAGCCGTGCCATGGTCCTATCAGCACCTTGGTGGCCAGCATTGTCATGGGCATTCTTCAGAAGTTGTTTCCGCATGGATGCTGGTGCAACCAGAAGCAGTTTCTCTTCATGCATTGTTGGAGTCTTCACTTTGCGGTAGAGTATGGACTGGTGTAGAGTGAGCTGAGACCAGAGTTGGTGGTATCGCTTTAGAGGAAATTTCCTCCAGTTCCCAGTAAGTGATGGTTTCTCTTTGCACGACATCTGCTGGATGAGTGTTTGAAGAACTGGGTCTGACTTCTGGGCTGCTGTGATCATTGTGTGGTCCAGGTCCCTACCGATAGCTACCATTGCAATAGGTCTCCGAGAGAGGGCATCTGCATGTTGATTCTGTGATCCCTGACGGTACACAATGGAAAAGTCAAATCCACGGAGCTGTAGGGCCCATCTCTCTAACTTCTGTGAGCGTGCATGGCTGGATCGCTTTGACTCTAACCACTCCAAAGGCTTGTGGTCTGTTTCTATAACAAAATGAGCACCGACAAGATAATGCCTTAACTTCTGAGTTGCCCAGACGATTGCTAAACACTCCTTCTCGGTGGTGGAGTAGTTTCTCTCAGTCTTCGTTAGAGTGCGGCTAGCGTATTCAACAACTGTGCCTCTGGTTGTGGAGAGAACTGCACCCAAACCCATGTCTGATGCATCGGTTGTAAGCACAAAGGTGTCATGCTGTTTGGGGTAATCTAATATAGGAGGGTTGGTTAATGCATGTTTCAATTTGTCAAAGGCATGTTGGTGTGTGTTCTCCCATTTATATTGTGCATGTTTGCCTGTGAGTTCGGTTAAGGGGCTAGCAATATCCGCAAAATTGTGCACAAAGCGGCGGTAAAAGTTCACTAGACCAAGGAAGGAACGGAGGTCCTTGGTGGTCTTTGGCACAGGCCAGGTGGAGATGGCTTTGGTCTTCTCTGGGGAGGGGGCTACTCCGTCTGCCGAATAGTCAAATCCCAGATGGGTGGTATTGTTCTTTCCAAAAAAACACTTAGAGCCACGAAGAGTGAAGCCAGCAGCCGACAGTTTGTGGAGAACTCTTTTGAGGTCTTGAATGTGTGTGGCCATGTTATCGGAAAATACGATACAATCATCCACATAATTGTCGACGCAATCCTTACAGTCCTGCAAGATGTTGTCTAGGCCTCTCTGGCAGGTCTGAGTGGCGCCCGTCAAGCCATAGGGCATCCTAGTAAATTCCCATAGTCCATAACCCGGCCCAGGACAAAATGCTGTCTTCTCGACTGACTGTGGCTGCATGGGAAACTGCCAATAGGCGCTACGAAGGTCTAGTTTAGAAAAAACCTTTTTGCCAGCTAGTTTCTGTTGGGGGCCTTCAGCACGGGGAACCGGATACGAGTCTTTCTTTGTGACACTATTTAGCTGAACATAGTCGACACATATTCGGATTTCTCCAGAGGGCTTTGGAACGTATACAGCAGGAGCACACCATGGGCTAGTACTGGGTTGTATAATGCCCTCTTGGGCCATCTCCTGGAGCTGTTGGTGAACTCGCTCAGAGTAGTGAAAAGGGATTGGGCGGGGTGGAACTTTGATGGGAAGTGCATTGCCTGTGTCGATAATGTGCTCTGTGGTGTTTGTGCGACCCAATTCAGGTGAAAATAGGGATTTGAATTCCTCAAGTGTGGCGTTTAGGGCAGGGTGTATGTCAGTGGGCATGTCCACTGTTGGTATGCTGGTCTGTTTGCATGGTATGGGGATTGCTTGAGGGCATTCATCATCAACAGTGATCGTGTGCAGGGGTTGGGGCATTGTGTGTGGGGGGTGTCCCCAAGCAGGTTGCAACTGCAAGACCTCTTCAGGATTTTGACTGCGATGGTATGTGCATTGTTGAAAGTCAAGCACATAGCCATGTCTCATCAAAAAATCACAGCCAAGGATTACTGGGGTGGATAGATGGTCTACGACTACAAATTTGTGTTTGGCAGAAAACTTTCCCAGGCCAATTGTCATAATGGCTACTCCACGAGGTGTAATATCTCCCCCATCTGCATTGACCAGTCTGACTGTGTGTATGGGTTCAATCACTGTACGATAAACATGAGGCTTTGAGATAACTGAACAAGAGGCCCCCGAGTCCAGCAATATTGCTGTTCTTCGATCATTGAGCAAGCCATGCGTGTGTGCTGCCCTATTAGTGTATGCATTGTGTGTGATTGTAGGGACATAATGCATAGGTGCGTTTGTGTGTGGTGCATGCATAGTTGTGTGAGCACTCACCGGCCTCCGGGGATGCCCCCTGCTCGAGGGATCTGGGCACCCCCCAGTCCATTTCCCTGATTCTGACAGTCCCTAGCCACATGTCCTGTCATTCCACAGTTGAAACACTGGATCGTTCTTCTTGAGTAGCAGTTCCGAGCCAAGTGTCCAGGTCTACCACAAATGAAACACCGTCTGGGTGGTTGTCTGGGAGGTTGAGTGGGTTTGGTCAAGTGGCTGCTGAGTGCAGCTAACTGTTCAGTCATTTGTAGTAGTGACTGTTCCACTTTGTCCAAGCGGTCCCCTTCTTCACTTCTTATGGAGCTGACGGGGTTGGTGTTGTTGTTCCGGCTGTATATGAGTTGGAGCTCTCGTGCCTTGGCGATGGTGGCAGAATAGGTGACTTGAGGCTGAAGCTTTAATTGGAATGCCACGTTGTCAGGCAATGAATTAATTAGATGAAAACGCAACTCCGCCTCGCGAGTGTTGGACGGAAGTCCAGGTGAGGCCTGGTCCAGCAACTTTTCTAGGTCTCTGGCCAGCTCATCAATACTCTCCACTCCTTCGCGAAGACGTCTATGGGATAAACGGTCTCGGGCAGCCAGCCGGTGTTCGTCAGTGTCGGGGTCCAGCCGGTCGAGGATGGCCTTCTTTAACTTGGCGTAAGTTTCCTTATCAGCATCGCTGAGCGACTTGTAAACTGCCCATGATCGACCTCGGAGAAGTGTCGGGAGACGTAGTAGTTGTTTCGCAGCGTCCCACTCGTTGGCAGCAGCGCAAAGTTCAAATCTTCTAAACCACGATCTCGCATCATCGTACTGCAGAGGCTCAGGGAGACAAATACTACTCACAGCCATCTTGTCCCGGGTTTCGGCACCAATGTAAACTTCACAACTAACGATGACACAAGGACTTCTTAACTACCAAGACACACGCGGTCACACATACAATCTCACGTGATTCGGGGAGCAACTATTAGAATACAACAACTATGCGTGTCAGTGATGCTATTACAGCTACAAACAAATCACCCTGTAGAAAGATCAGCTAGAAGAAGTCACCTTGTAGAGAGTTAAGCTACAAAGAACCATCACGTAGAGAGATCAGCTGCATAGAAATCACCTGTAGAGAGTTCAGCTACAAACAAATCTCCCTGTAGAGAGATCAGCTAGAAGAAGTTACCTTGTAGAGAATTCAGCTGCAAACAAATCGCCTGTAGCGAGTTCAGCTACAAACAAATCTCCCTGTATAGAGATCAGCTAGAAGAAATTACCTTGTAGAGAGTTCAGTTACAAAGAAACCATCATGTAGAGAGTTCAGCTGCAAACAAATCACCTGTAGAAAGTTCAGCTACAAACAAATCTCCCTGTAGAGAGATCAGCTAGAAGAAATTACCTTGTAGAGAGTTCAGTTACAAAGAAACTACCATGTAGAGAGTTCAGCTGCAAAGAAATCACCCTGTAGAAAATTCAGCCACAAACAAATTGCCCTGTAGAAAGATCAGTTAGAAGAAGTTACCTTGTAGAGAGTTCAGATACAAAGAAACCATTCTGTAAAGAGCTCAGCTGCAAACAAATCACCTGCACAGAATTCAGCTACAAACAAATCACCTTAGCCTGTAGAGAGATCAGCTAAAAGAAGTTACCTTGTAGATAGTTCAGCTACAAACAAATCACCCTGTAGATAGATCAGCTAGAAGAAGTTATCTTGTAGATTATTCAGCTACAAACATTCACCCTGTAGAGAGAGCAGCAAGAAGAAGTCACCTTGTAGAGTGTTCAGTTACAAAGAAACCACCATGGAGAGTTCTATGATAAATATGTGTATTATATATATATAATTTGTACATTTACTGATAAAATCAGAAATATTTAAAGTACATCTGCTTTACCTTTTCTTCTTCCTGTAGTAAAGAAAAAAAGACAGGTTAAAAAAGTCCCAAAGCTGGCCATAGGCCGGCTTTGGGGTATACAAATACAAAAGGAAATGAAATCTAATCCAAAACAGCCAAGCTGTAAAAAAACAGTGCGGCCCTCAAAAAGGCTATGGTGAAAAAAGATGTGAAATCCAAGGTGGCGGCCAAGAAATGGTTGTGATGGTAGGTTAATTGTAAAAATTTTAATAACGGCAATTTAGGTGAATTTTTTTGCCAAGACCAAGTGGCACAAAAATTCACTTGAATTGTCGTTATTAAAATTTTTACCATTAACCTACCATCACAGCCATTTCTTGGCCGCCACCTTGGATTTCACATCTTTTTTCACCATAGCCTTTTTGAGGGCCGCACTGTTTTTGTACAGCTTGGCTGTTTTGGATTAGATATATATATATCAAGACTCACGGTAGTGAGTCGCTCGGCTAAGAAACTACAAAGCGCATGCCCAATTAAAAGACGCGCGGCCACTACTGTGAGTTATTTACGTGTAGGGCCGGTTTTGCAATATTAGTCCTAGATTACGCAACATCTCTCAATAGATTTGTATTGCGTTATGTGATAAAAAATCTTTAGGAGTCGTCATCATCATCATCATCATAGTTTTCTTGCGACCTCGCTAAAATAAAAAAGTAACCATCGCAAAATAAAAAATAGGCGTATTTCTCTACCTTATGTTACAACTACTGTCACGTTATACCAGTCAACATAGTCGTGTTTGTATAGTCCATCTAGCACTGACATTATCCAATCCTGGTTTGCCCATATGCGTATTTTCTTCAATCAAACCTCTAATTCCTACAATAACTTTTAAAGGCACGACGTGGACACAAACTCTAATGCCTGATAAACAAGTTGTGACAAAGTGCTGAACCGTAAGTTCCCTAGGGATGGCGTTTTAAGCAGAAATCTTTTAAATTCCATTTAGTGCCACACCCCAATGCGAGCGTTTATAAATCGCCAGTTGTCTTATGGTGTGAAGAACAAAATCACTAGCGAAGGTGCTTTAAGCATACTCTTCAATTCTCTATTTACATGTAATTTTTAATAGATTAACCACAAAGGCCGATAAGGTGAATACAAAAGGTAACAAGCCTTTAGGGGTTACCACCTCTATGTAGTGTTTACCATGTAGCTTGTGTTGTGGCTTTCATTAAGTATTATGCACATACAAATGGTGCAACAAAATTTTGTAATGGATTGCTCGAATGTGGTTGGTGGTGTTGTGGCTCGAATGTGGTTCGTGCATGGTTTGCCAGGGACCATGTATGAGTTGGGGTTGTTCCACACAACTTACACAATATTCAAATTTCATGATGGCCATGAAAATTTCTTGCCATATGGTAAACATACAACAATGTGTAACAACGTTAATTAACATCACATCAAGACTTGACTAAAAATAGTTCCAACAATAGTGATGATTTCTTGTATGTCAGCATGACGATACTGAGACCTGTAAAAGAATAAGCAGGCACTGAAGTTAACCTTAAATTAAACACTCATGCAACTGACCTGGAACATTGGTCGCAACACCAAAAACACTTGTTTCGATATCTGATGACACAATCCAGCAGGTACTGAATTAAAAGAGAATGTACATAAAATCAATATGCCGAGCTGTATCAATAATAGCATGGATAATCAAAATGAACAAAAATTATATCCCAGGCTAAGTGAATGAATAACATAACTGTTGGGTAAGCATGTCAAACCTGAACATTAGGACATTAGTCAAACAAAAGTACGCTATCACAACTTGGTCATAATACAATGTTTGTACCACTGGACTTCACACTGGTTGCCCAAAAATTGTGCCATTCCAGGACAACAACATAATTATGAAACAAATAGTTACTACAACACAGAAGGCTTACTGTTGTACTGTCTACACTGATATACCATAATTTAAAAACATAACAGGTAGGCATTAAATACAATACACTTAACATCTGGGTACTAGGAAAAAATCACTAACATCACAACATGTAAACTGACCTAGAAATTAACACCCTTGATGCCACTACAGTCTACACTGGGTATTTGTTTGAACCCATCAACACTATACCCGATACATCTGAGTAGACTGACCTGCAAATTCACATCACTAGTATACAGTGATAATTGATAACTACAAAAACAACAATTGCAATAATACAATTCTTCTGTATGTCAACTGACCTGAAATTCATGACACTCGATACCGAGACCTGTAAAAGAATAAGCAGGCACTGAAGTCAACCTTAAATTACACACACATGCAAACTGACCTGGAACATCGGTCGCAACACCAAGACACCTGTTTCGATATCTGACGAAACAATCCAGCAGGCACTGAATTAAAAAGAGAATGTGCAAAAAATCAATATGCCAGGCTGTACCAATAAAGGATGGATAATCAAAATGAACTAAAAATATATATATATCCCATATGCAGGTTAAGTGAGTAACATAACTGTTGGGTAAGCATATAAACCAGAACATTAGGTCACTGGTCAAACAAAAGTACGCTATCACAAACTGGTCACTGATAATTGATAACTACAAAAACAACAATTGCAATAATACAATTCCTCTGAACGTTAACTGACCTGAAATTCATGACACCTGTATCTTTGTTTTTGCATGGTCTCAACTTACATATGTACCATGATCACATTCAACTGCTAGTGGATAAACCAGTATGACCAGATGGCCTGCAAAAACCAACAAGCAGGTGTTAAATACAATACACCTAAAGCGTGGAATATGAAAAATATTATATAAGCATTATTCCACACTGATATAGTAATAGAATATAGGACGTTGTGGAACTTGCCTAAACGTGTAAACTTGAACATGAGGACAACTGCATAATCTGGACACTTGGAATTGTCCAATACCTGATGAACAAGTTAGTACTAATGACATTCACTTCAACATTTTATTCCAGCTGGGTGAATCTCTTGTAACTGAGTAAAAAGGTGTTTATTTTCCACCTGCAACCAAAGTTCTATATTTCGATCTGTGGTTGAGTGTACATAAACTGACCAGGAAAATCAGTATGCCATAGCCGGGGTATGGAAGTGGTTCCTTTCCTTCTGTTGTGACATTACTTACAGCTGACTGGTAAATGATCATCGATGTCCCCGTGGACCCCAACAATGAGTATATCAATAACTTCACAAATCAATAACTTCACAAGTTGGAATGAATTTCCTTTCAACATGTGGTGGAATGAATTTCCTTTCAGCATCTGGTGGACAGGTCCATAAACCCTATCGCACAAACACGGTGAATCAGTGTGTGGCGACGTGACACGTTACACAAACTTCACTCCTCATTTCGTTAGCATTCAAGACCGGCATATATCATAGAGTACCTCGATCAGTATTCTTGACTCTTACTTCTTCAAGCGTTGCTCAAGCGATGTAGTTTCTCACGAGGGGTTCGAGTTTCTCATTAAAGTCGAGCCGATTAAAGTACGCCTCACCATCTTAAACCATTCAATTTAAAACCACGTATCATGAGTGTCCGCTTAAGGTAATTAGGGACTTTCCACGAGATTTCCCCTAAATAGATCATGTGTTAGTTGTCAATCCAGTGGATTCTGGTGGTATACATGGTTCAACAATGCGGTAAGTGTACATATGCTGTCAATAATTGTTTGTGCACTGCTAAACTAAGTTATTTTTGTGTGATAAGCATGCTTGAGGAAGGGTCTGGGGGACGACACTAATGTTTTGACAGCAGTTGATGATGGCCAGGCAAAGAACTGCGAGAAGAACTACTGTGATAGTGTGATAATAGGGAAAAATTCCCACTCCTATAGCTCTGCCTAGGGGCATTATCTACAGCTACTGTATTATGTTGCCGATATGTACATCCGGGCCAAGAATAAAGGTGAAAGTGGTAGTAAGGCTCAATCCTATTATTCTGCTGAACAGGCAAGGGAGTCTGGGACTCTGGGGGCATGCTTCCTCAGGAAAGTATAAGTACTACAACTTTTTTGTTTTAATTGCTTCATCAAGTATAAAAATTTCAGTCAAAAGGTGATGATTGAGGCTCTGGTCTTATGCACTGGTTGGAGTGGTTGTATCGATACTGCACTGTGGCAACCTTGAGGGGTTAGTGCTGGCATTATCCTTGGCAATACTATTCCATCTCCCCGAGTCTTGATGATTGAGTCCTCCATTCCTTTCTCTGCTGCTCCAATCCTGAAGTTGTGACCACAGTCAAAAGGTGACGATCGAGGCTCTGGTCTTGCATCTATACTGTACTGCAACACCCTTGAGGGGTTAGTACCGGCATTGTTCATCGCAATACTGTTCCATCTCCCATATACAAGTCTTGATGGTTGAGTCCTCTATTCCTTTCTCTGCTGCTCTAATCCTGAAGTTGTGACCAAAATAATAAAAAATAGTTATAACATGATAAATGATTATGGTGATAACAATTACAAATGTATTTATAGCTGTGTAGCAACTGTAAACTAATTAGTCACTTGCAAGTTTAATTAGGTGTCTGAAGCATTTAACATGCACAGATATGAGATATATTCGTCACATGCAGGCAGTAAAGATAGATTTACTCTAATAGAACAGTCATACTACACCGTAAATTCATACTTCCGAATTTACGGTGTTATGAAACAATCATTATTATGTATGGATTTTACTGACTCTCCAAGATAATATTCTGTATTAATGTTAATTGCTCATTTCCAAAGAAATTACCTTTTTAACCAAATGTAGAGTATATCACTGACAAAAATGAGTGATATCCACCCCAAAAACACCTTCGCTGTAAAAAAGGCGCGCCCAAGAAACTACAAGTACCTGGAACCCAATGTAAAAAAAAACAAAAAGAAAACAGCTCAGCTGAAGTGAAAAGTAACTGGTAACTTAAAGAGCTGATATCTGAAGCGGCCAAGAATACAATTACTAAAGTTTAATCCATGTAAGAACACCTTGGCTATAAAACAGGTGTGTACCTGAAAGTAACTGGCAACTGAAATGGCTGATATCTGAAGCGGCCAAGAATGAATGGTCATATACAACTAATTCAAAAATTTAACACTGAACCTTTATAATTCGGCTGTGTTCTATATTCACTCTTGCTGCATCGTGAAGTAATTTCTTTTAACTCTAATTGGCTGGTAATTTGGCCACCTTTTTTGCTCTATTATACTGACTATTAAAAAAGGCGGCCAAATTACCAGCCAATTAGAGTTAAAAGAAATTACTTTACGATGCAGCAAGAGTGAATATAGAACACAGCCGAATTATAAAGGTTCAGTGTTAAATTTTTGAATTAGTTGTATATGACCATTCATTCTTGGCCGCTTCAGATATCAGCCATTTCAGTTGCCAGTTACTTTCAGGTACACACCTGTTTTATAGCCAAGGTGTTCTTACATGGATTAAACTTTAGTAATTGTATTCTTGGCCGCTTCAGATATCAGCTCTTTAAGTTACCAGTTACTTTTCACTTCAGCTGAGCTGTTTTCTTTTTGTTTTTTTACATTGGGTTCCAGGTACTTGTAGTTTCTTGGGCGCGCCTTTTTTACAGCGAAGGTGTTTTTGGGGTGGATATATAATACATATATTTACTACAGAACTGTCCATGGTGGTTTCTTTGTAACTGAACACTCTTCAAGGTAACTTCTTCTAGCTGTTCTCTCTACAGGGTGATTTATTTGTACCTGGATTCTGTACAGGTGATTTTTTTGCTGTGAGCTCTTTACAGAATGGTTTCTTTGTAGCTGAACTCTCTACAAGGTAACTTCTTCTAACTGATCTCTCTACAGGGAGATTTGTTTGTAGCTGAACTCTCTACAGGTGATTTGTTTGCAGCTGAACTATCTAGATGATGGTTTCTTTGTAGCTGAACTCTCTACAAGGTAATTTCTTCTAGCTGAACTCTCTACATGGTGGTTTCTTTGTAGCTGAACTCTCTACAAGATAACTTCTTCTAACTGATCTTTCTACAGGGCAATTTGTTTGTGGCAAAATTTTCTACAGGGTGATTTCTTTGTAGCTGAACTCTCTACATGGTGGTTTCTTTTTACTGTAGCTGAACTCTCTACAAGGTAATTTCTTCTAGCTGATCTCTCTACAGGGTGATTTGTTTGTAGCTGAATTCTATACAGGTGATTTGTTTGCAGCTGAGCTCTTTACAGAATGGTTTCTTTGTAGCTGAACTCTCTACAAGGTAACTTCTTCTAACTGAACTCTCTACAGGGAGATTTGTTTGCAGCTGAACTTTCTTCATGATGGTTTCTTTGTAGCTGAACTCTCTACAAGGTAACTTCTTCTAGCTGAACTCCCTACATAGTGGTTTCTTTGTAGCTGAACTCTCTACAAGGTGACTTCTTCTAGCTGATCTTTCTACAGGGTGATTTGTTTGTAACTGATTTTTCTACAGGGTGATTTGTTTGCAGCTGAACTCTCTATATGGTGGTTTCTTTGTAGCTGAACTCTCTACAAGGTAACTTCTTCTAGCTGAACTCCCTACATGGTGGTTTCTTTGTAGCTGAACTCTCTACAAGGCGACTTCTTCTAGCTGATCTGTCTACAGGGTGATTTGTTTGTAGCTGAATACTGCACAGGTGATTTGTTTGCAGCTGAGCTCTTTACAGAATGGTTTCTTTGTAGCTGAGCTCTCTACAAGGTAGTTTCTTCTAGCTGATGTCTCCACAAGGTCACTAGTTAGTAGCTGAACTTTCTACATGGTGGTTTCTTTGTAACTGAACTCTCTACAAGGTATCTTCTTCTAGCTGATCTTTCTACAGGGTGATTTGTTTGTGGCTGAACTCTCTACACGGAAACTTATTCTAGCTGATCTCTCTACAGGGAGATTGGTTTGTAGCTGAACACTCTACAGGTGATTTGTTTGCAGCTGAACTCTCCACATGATGGTTTTTTTGTAGCTGAACTCTCTACAAGGTAACTTCTTCTAGCTGATCTCTCTACAGGGTGATTTGTTTGTAGCTGAATTCTGTAAAGGTGATGTTTTTTGCAGCTGAGCTCTTTACAGAATGGTTTCTTTGTAGCTGAACTCTCTACAAGGAAACTTCTCCTAGCTGATCTCTCTACAGGGAGATTTGTTTGTAGCTGAACTCTCTACAGGTGATTTGTTTGCAGCTGAACTCTGTACAGGGAGATTTGTTTGTAGCTGAACTCTCTACATGATGGTTTCTTTGTAGCTGAACTCTCCACAAGGCAACTTCTTCTAGCTGATCTTTCTACAGGGTGATTTGTTTGTAGCTGAACTCTCTACAAGTAAACTTCTTCTAGCTGATCTCTCTACAGGGTGGTTTGTTTGTAGCTGAACTCTCTACATTGTGGTTTCTTTGTAGCTGAACTCTACAAGGTGATTTCTTCTAGCTGAATTATCTCTTTCTATAGTTGCATGAATTCCCTAACTTCTTCTAGCTGATCTCTCCACAGGGTGAATTTTTTGTGGCTGATCTCTCTACAGGGTGACTTGTTTGTAGCTGATCTCTATACAGGTTACTTGTTTCTAGCTGATCTCTTGAATTCTCTTCGGGTGACTGCTCTATTAGGATGACTGCTCTATTAGAGTATCTCGATCTCGCACTTGCTACACCAAGTTGGATTTCGTGTTATAACTCCGTGGCTTTAAGTCTGATTCTTCTACACCATTGAAGAGCCTTTCTAAGATGATAACTCCATCTGTACAGCGATTTTCAAAGCATTACCCCAAGTGGTTTACCTGGTAGGCGTGGCAAGCAGTCGTTTTTTATTAGCTAATCTCGATTGCATAATTGTTACACACTGTTGGTTTTTTCGTTCTATCTTCCTGGTTTTTAGCTCGATTTCTTTCAAACCACAAAAGGTTTGAGGTTCAATAGTTAACCTATTCACCCACCGATTTTCAGCTTCTTCCCATACGCGGTTTACCCTGTAGGCGTGACAACATATTGGTGTTATTGTTCGTGAATAATCGTTCATAACTCTTTGCCTGTTTATCGTATTCCAGCCAAAGTTGGTACAGAGATGCGCCTTTATACCCCCTTTCTGTGTGCCAACTTTCAAGGCGATCGGATATGGCGTTCGCGTTTTATAGCAGTTTTTGTAAGTGTGCGAAAAGAGGAAGAAAAATAAGAAGAAGAAAAAAAACGAAGAAACTAAGCCAATTTTTGAAGTCGCATATCTCGGGAACGCTTGAAGCGATTTTGCTCAAATTTGGAATGTGGAGTGCTGAAGGTGGAGGGAGTGTCCACAGCAAAACTCGTCTTGTTTCATCAAGGCAGCACAGAGCTACGGAGGTGCGAAAATTGCGTTTTCTTTCTTCCTGTCAATATACTTACGGGTGTTACGCGCCGGCTTCTTGGGCCGCACGACACACTACCGTGTGTCTTGACAGCGTTTTATATGTGTTTTGAATTTTTTGCCAACTGACCGATTGATGCCAGCAATGCGGGCTTCATGCATTTACCTTTGTTCTCATGCACATAACCTTCTTTCCACATCCTAGAGGAAGTGAAATGTGCATGTGTGTAACTCATTGGCATGACTGTATCCATATAAGTACAGTGTGTATAACTGGTTTAGAACATACTAGCTTACTGCTGATCATTATTTACCCTGTACAGTTGCTCCATACAATGTGGTCATCATGGGTGATAACACATATGATAATGGAGATCAGTTAGAGTTGAACTGTTCATCAGAGGGTGGACCAGACTTAGAATACAGTTGGAGCAGGACTAATGAATTCTCAGCTGCCACAAATACTAACACCAGCACCCTTACTATTAGTGATCTAGCTACAGTTGATGGAGGGGATTACACTTGTACTGTCACTAATGCTGCTGGAACTAGTATGAACACCATCACTGTTTATGGTGAGTCTTTTTGCATTTTTAAAAATACCATTAAATTAACATCCTTGTCGCATCAACTACATGGTATCCACTAGAGCTATGCATTAAATAGAAGCAGTCCAGGACATTACTAGGTGCTAAATGCACTTGTCACTACTGGACAATATATCCATGCTATTACCATGGAATTCCCATAATCACCTTGAAATACCCATGAAAGATTCAGTTGGTATTTTTCATGGGTAATGAAATACCTATGAAATGCATGGAGCAAAATAATGTACCAATGAAAAACCCATGAACGAGTGAGTTTTCATGGGTTTGTATGTATGTACAACCCATGAAAAACCTGTGAAATCACACCAATGAAAAATGTATGGAAAGCCTATGAAACACCATGCATTTCATAGGTATTTCATTACCCATGAAAAATACTTTCATGGGTATTTCAAGGTGATTATGGGAATTCCATGGTAACAGCATGGATATATTGTCCAGTAGTGTGTACCTGCCTTAGTGAAGAATCTAGATTTTTATTTACTATAGCGAGTGCTTGAGTGCTGAGCTAGGCTACACGAGGAGAAATTTCATAGTCTCATCCCCAGCCGCCCATGCGCTTGATCATGCGAAGGTCGTCTGGTGACATTAGTCCAACTTCTTGGCCCAGGAAGTATGCATTAATAATATACACCTGAAAAACTAGCTTAATGGTTGTCTAAAGGTCTTCTTTGTCGTTGATTGTTGTTCTAAGTCGAATGCTAAGAAAGTTTTTGTACATAAAGTTTTAATCGGCATTCATTAGTCACTCCAGCGATTTTTATAAAGTAACACTCCTTCAAGTGAATGAAAAGTTTATGTAAGCATGAATGAGCACAAGAAACGTGTTTGTATCAATACTCCACTAGGGCCAAGAAAGTCGCCAGACGACCTTCGCGTGATCGACCTTCACGTGATCGAGCGCTTGGGCGGCTAGGGACAAGACTAGAGATTTTCTTGGACTGGTATATGTTAATGAAAAGTAGTACAGGCTTCTATTGTTTTCATCATTGCCAGTAAGCTGGCCAGTCAGCTGTAATTACTCTTCGATATGCTGCTGATGGCTGTGGTTATCTCAGTAGCTGGGTGGACACACCTGGGTTGCAGACATTTTTGTACACATCATATGATTGTAATGAATAATAGTCATAACACTATTATATAACCTATTGTTGTACTTTTGACGAGGCTCATACCACTGTATTCCCTTTTATTGCTAGTGTTGTGGTTGCATTTGTGTTCCCTTGGCATTCCTCTAGTGTTCATTTAGCAGAACATCTGCATTCCATTTTGTGAAACACAATGCAGACGGAGCGTGAACTTTTTATAGCTATTGGTCAAGATGGACACACTCAGTGCCAAGAATTATAAAATACGTGAAGATAAAAAAGATTGCTCTAGACAACCTTTCAACAAGCAGTACGTCTCAGGGTTGTGCTACAGTAGTAACTTTGAGATATGTATGGTAAGGTTGAATCCAAACTCTATCCAAAAACAACGGTAGTGAAATAGTATATTCGATATGTATAACATCTCCTTACATAAAACAAAGATTTTCTCACTTTGACAAACACAATGCAAACAAGGTTTTTGCTATTAACACCTCTGTTGTTGCATAGCAAATGCATACAAATATTCAATGTAAATTCCACGTGTATTTTATAAGCTTGTGTGAACATGTGGCAGATCTGGTCATGTATACATGTTCAATGTTCACGAATGTGTTGTAGACTAGTTGAGAGTATTCGTACATTGGAAAATACAGTAGACTGTTGTAAGTATGTTATTTATCCTGTACAGTTGCTCCATACAATGTGGTCATCATGGGTGATAACACATATGATAATGGAGATCAGTTAGAGTTGAACTGTTCATCAGAGGGTGGACCAGACTTAGAATACAGTTGGAGCAGGACTAATACATTCTCAGCCACCACAACTACTAACACCAGCACCCTTACTATTAGTGATCTAGCTACAGTTGATGGAGGGGATTACACTTGTACTGTCACTAATGATGCTGGAACTAACAGTACCACTGTTACTGTGTATGGTGAGTCTTTGAGGCATTCAATTTTTTCTAGGTAAATACCCACAGCTTGCTGCAGGCAGCTGCATTAATTCCAGAAATTGTTTCTGGAAGATGGTGTGTGCACTTCCATGCATAGGCAGATCTGAGGGGGGGGGGCTCTGGCCCTTCTCTTGCCCCCTTGGACCTACAGGATTATATTGACACCATAAACTGGTATCATGCATTCACACTGTATTCAGAAGTAAAGAAAGCCAATGGACAAATAGAAGACAACAATTTTAAATGCAAGTTAGAATTTTTGTGTAAAGATTGAGATACTCTAATAGAGCAGTCACTACACTCTAATAAGAACAGTCGCAATACTCAATTTATAAATTGTTGCGAAGTATAACAATACTACTTTATTTTGATTTAGTACATTTTACCATCAAAAAGGCTTTATCTCAGATAGGCTCACTAATTTTTATATCCTTTGATCTAATTGCTATCAATAATGCTCCCAAATTCAAACCTAGGAAATCTAATTTAAAAAATTTAGAAGGTATCCATCTACAGTCTTATACAAAATGTATTCCCTTCAGTTATCAAGTTATATCAAACAAAGTTATG
The DNA here is from genome assembly GCF_963678975.1 of Dysidea avara. Lineage (NCBI taxonomy): Eukaryota > Metazoa > Porifera > Demospongiae > Dictyoceratida > Dysideidae > Dysidea > Dysidea avara. The sequence goes on along the minus strand of NC_089276.1, from coordinate 6,835,770 downwards.
CAAATGAATATAAATTGTGTACTAGAGTCCCATTTTTCTCCTCTTAGTGTGTAATAAACACTGTTTTACCTAAAAACTTCTTGCCTCCTCTCGCCCCCCCTTACTGTCTCCTAGCTCCACCTATGCTCCCATGGGTCAACAAAAATAAAAATAGTTTTAGAATGATTAAAAATCCATAATTATTTCATACTAAATCATCAGTACTCAAAGTAACGTTCATGTAACTCTACCATTTTTCTTCATCTAGTTGCTCCATACAATGTGGTCATCATGGGTGATAACACATATGATAATGGAGATCAGTCAGAGTTGAACTGTTCATCAGAGGGTGGACCAGACTTAGAATACAGTTGGAGCAGGACTAATACATTCTCAGCCACCACAACTACTTACACCAGCACCCTTACTATTAGTGATCTAGCTACAGTTGATGGAGGGGATTACACTTGTACTGTCACTAATGCTGCTGGAACTAGTATGAACACCATCACTGTTTATGGTGAGTTGAAGCTTACATTTATGTGAATCATCAAGACATTTGTCTGCTATTGTGTAAATTTGACTAAAACCTGCATGTAATCATCTCATGAGCTGTTTTAATATCTATCTGAAGAGCTGTCTCCATCGAATCATCCATCACAATGTTTACTAGTCCCTGCACATATTATTACAGGCTATTATCCTGTGACAGGCAACCAATAGCCTGAGCCAATACAACTGTAATCATTGGATTCATTTTATAGACATGCCTAGATATTCAATTATGGTTCATTATGTAATAGCCACATTTATCTATGAACCGACAAGTCCTAGGGATATCACGGTACAGTCCAGGTTAGTGATTTTAGAAATTATATAAAGTTTACAAAAGGCCAGAGGGCTATGTATCATTGTTGAGTGGTTACTTCATCTTATCTATAAAGTGGTGTGGTCCGTCCGTATTCGTGAATAAGCTATAGTACTAGTTCTCACCTTGAACAATATTGGTTTCGTTACTCATAGGGTAGCAAGAATGACAAAGTGGCTCCATACAGCTATCCATCTGTCTGTCTGTGTGCATTCCAGTGACACCAGATGATAATGTTACCAACTGCTGCATGTATCACGACTGTTGTTATGCTAAACAATTGTCATCTGAAGTTACTTTATTTTCTGATGGTTGTCTTTTGTAACTGCCATCAAATTCAAGGGTGCTAGTAGAGTGAAACTTGGCAAATCCAATTATGTTAACTGAATGTATTAACACGTATACCATTTCATGCCTTTATTATAAACATATGAATTTTAGTGTAGTGGTTGAAGTGAGTGACTCGTAGCTATGATGTACTTGGTTCAATTCTAGCATTGTGGAGAGCTTTGCTATAACTTGCCACTTGATACACTTCTGGAATAAAACTGCTAAAGGACTTTGCAAATTTACTTAATAGAAAGCAGCCTTAACTTTTTGACAGTGTGTAACTGTCCAATAAAGAAGGCACCTTTCTTTATGGATTAGTGCTCAAAATTCGACAGTGACTAGCCAATTTACCAATTATTTAGTCAATGAAAAATTAGCGTATAACACAGATCAATACAATATAGTAATATGTGCTGCAACCCAGAGGAGGTATGATGCACTCATGTGAGCTCATAGGATTTGTATAGAGCAATTAAAAATGAAAAAAGGTTTATTGAAAACTAGGTACCAATTGAAAAGCTTAATGGTGTGGTGAACCCCCACTGAACCTCAGTTGCCGGTTTGATATTAGATCAGAATGATGAAGAGCTCACTGCATGAAACAAAGGGAAAATGGCAACAATGGAAGAGAATGGCACTGGTAGTTTTATTCAAGGTGTCCATAATGCCAGTAGCCAGATTAAGCATCACTTTAGAAGTCCAAATATGCTTAATTTTTTGATAGCGCTTAACATATGTCATACTTCCTCTGGCTGCAACCGAGTATGGGTACATACATGTACATATTGTACATATATGCTTACTGCTGTATGTGTGTGTGTGTGTGTGTGTGTGTGTGCGTGTGTGTTACCCTGTATAGTTGCTCCATATGATGTGATCATCATGGATGATAACACATATGATAATGGAGATCAGTTAGAGTTGAACTGTTCATCAGAGGGTGGACCAGACTTAGTATACAGTTGGAGCAGGGTTAATGATTTCTCAAATGACACAGTTACTAACACCAGCACCCTTACTATTAGTGATCTAGCTACAGTTGATGGAGGGGATTACACTTGTACTGTCACTAATGATGCTGGATTCAGCAATGCCACAGTTACTGTATATAGTAAGTTGAAATTTTAGATCAGTTTGCATGTAGATTACAATGTATTTACATCTGTATATCTATATATGTATACCACAAATTAGTGGTTTAAGTAATAGTTAGAGACCTACCACGAGGATCTTCGTGATTTTAAAAACCCGACCGAGGTTTTTTAAAGCCACGAAGATCTGAGTAGGTGTGATGTATCGGTGAGAAAAGATGTCAGAGCTTTCCTACATGCACGCTGTTAAGGTAGTTTAATTGTGATAATTATGTAATGTCATATAATCTTCTATGTTAGCAGTAACAATGAAACATTTTGACTTAAATTATGGTCCTGATTTTATACTAAGAGTTCATACGCCACAATACAAAAACAGTTGCAAAGACACTTTTGAACATTTAGTACAAGCTAAAGATTTGTGATGTTGTATAGCAGCATACTGTATTAAAGCTGTATTCAAATAAATGCCACTCTCAATTATGAGCTGGAAGATTTCCAGAACTTTGAAAAATACATGTCATACAACTTCTTGCTAGGTCTTGACTACACTTGAAGAATGAGAGAAGGTGACCTACACACTAGAGATAGTTACTAGCTAGTGTTTCATGACACAGCATGGTATCCATGTTTTTTTTTTGTGTGAATTGCTTCGTATGTAGTATGATTAGATACTACTGTACAAAGGACAATTTGTTGATGACTTTATTGTTTAATAGCAATCTTATTATGTTCCTTAGTATTGTGAAGTATTGTTTGGTAATGCAGTAATGCAGCAATTATTACATGGGATTTTCTACTAATTGACTGACTGACTGACACCAAGCATTACTCAATAACGGCTAAGGCTACAGGCTTGATTTTCCATACCGCAGTACATACAACACATTCTTCTTGGACTTACCAGTGTCCTCCTTTGTGTCCCATTCATTCATCATTGCTGACAGCAAAAGGTGTCGATTTGACAGTAGCGCATGATGGTTTCCCTTCGTAATGGAAATCGTTCGTATTTTTCATAGTGGCTACTTTGATTGCATAGGTGTTTTGAGTAGGGACCATAGCACATCGATAAAAAGTACTGAAACTAACTGGAGTAGTGCATGATATTAAATCACAGTAAAACAATAAGAGGTGTTATATCCCTACTGTGCATTTCCATTGTGGTATCTTGAGCACAGTAGGGATATAATACTTCTTATTGTTTTACTGTGATTTAATATCGTGCACTACTCCAGATTTTTATTTTTTATTAAGGCTTTACAACACAAGTGCTCCTATACAGCCTGTTTAAAGTTGTTACAGAAAGTGTGTTTGAGAAGGTGGAGAAAGGAGAAATTATCCATAACTGGACCTGGGCAGTTTGTTTCAGTTCTTTTTATCAATCCCTACTCTAGTTGAAAATTCCAAATTTTTGAGTGTACTTGTAATAACAATGACTGCATAATTTATTATATCCTTATAGAGATCTACAATAAGGTAATTCACTTTTGAATCCATATTACATTGCATGTTGTAAAGACTTTGTGTAGTTGTAGCTCTATCTTCAAGCTATATAAGATGTAATTTACAGCTGCACTGTACAACGATCTTTTGTGGACAAATAGTTTACAGGAGTACAATGTTGTCTGTACATGTGTTTCACATATCTATACTAGTTATAGCACCACTGTGAGTGCATTGTGGAAACAAATAGCACAAGGACATGGGTGAGAGACTAATACAGCATGAGGCGAAGCCAAGTGCTGTAATCAGCTTGAGACCGCACCAGAGTGCCATTTGTTACAAGCATAGCAGTGCTTTAACTGGTTAAAGTGTTTTCTGGTAATCTTTGTTCAGAGCGTTCATTTTGTAGGCTCGAACTGTGTTGGTTTTCAGCCATCAGACAATCGGTAAGTGTCTATATAGTACAAGTGTGGTCATATAACAAACAGATAGCATTGTTTTGGCTACTTCTGGTGATTTAAAATGTTACACACGTGATCAACAATGCTGTATTATCCATACACAGTGCTGTATTCTCCTAATATTTTCCTTTCAGTTCTGTATGGAAATAATAGCACTCTGATTTGTTTAGTCTTCACCCACACAAGTGCTTTAAGCTAATATACATTTCTCAATTATTGAACAGTTCTAATTCATACTGTCATGTACATACTTTGTTTCATTGACGTAGCACAATACATTTAAGTATTCATCCTTCATACTCCACCTGACATTCATTAGAAATAATAGATTTGCAGTTTACTACATATACTCTATCTTACTATTGTGTGTCTTGTTCTTCAGTTGCTCCATACAATGTGGTCATCATGGGTGATAACACATATGATAATGGAGACCAGTTAGAGTTGAACTGTTCATCAGAGGGTGGACCAGACTTAGAATACAGTTGGAGCAGGACTAATACATTCTCAGCCACCACAACTACTAACACCAGCACCCTTACTATTAGTGATCTAGCTACAGTTGATGGAGGGGAGTACACTTGTACTGTCACTAATGATGCTGGGACTGACACTATGACTGTTACTGTATATGGTGAGTTGTTTATTTACATTTTATTTTCACGACACCACCTATTAATGCATCTTCAGTATACAAATTCATTGGATTTACTTAGTTTTGTAGATTCATGCCAGGCAAACTCATAAATTATTCCCTAACAATTGCAAGAACCCGTTGTGTGAATATGTATCTGCATGTTGTGATTTCTTCATGTTAGTTTTAATAGTACACACTGACTTACTTCTGTGTAAGTGTGCATGTGTCTTGTCCTTCAGTTGCTCCATACAATGTGGTCATCATGGGTGATAACACATATGATAATGGAGATCAGTTAGAGTTGAACTGTTCATCAGAGGGTGGACCAGACTTAGAATACAGTTGGAGCAGGACTAATACATTCTTAGCCACCACAACTACTAACACCAACACCCTTACTATTAGTGATCTAGCTACAGTTGATGGAGGGGATTACACTTGTACTGTCACTAATGATGCTGGAACTAGTATGAACACCATCACTGTTTATGGTGAGTTGAGATTTTATAGCCATTCAGCAGGTTTTCTACTTACATTTGTTGAATTAATTCTCATTGAAATCATACTAGCTGTTTTGCACTGACATTAGAAACAAGTGTACAATCATCAAACATATAGTTTGGGTTTTCAATGTTGTGTCATTCAGTACAGCAGTGGTTACTAGTAAGAGTTTATGTTGTGTATTGACCAGAAACCAGCAATTCATGGTACCAAGAGTAAATAATTATTTATGTACCAAAATCAGTTTGGAGATGTCCCCCTAAGGAAGTAACAAGGAGTTAATGGCATCTTTGCAAATTAGCAATAAATTAGTAGTCGGACTACTAGTACATAAACCTTTTGTTACAAATGAGTAGTGGCTGATGTTTCACAACTGCCAAACTTGGTATTACATGTTGACAATTAACTTTCTAGTAGTCGTGAATTCTATGTGAGTATGGCATTTATTTGAGCAAGTATGACAATTGGTTATGAACACTGCCATAGTTTCTGAGAGAAAACTGCTTGTTTGTGCATTAATCTTTGCTATATATGTAGCTAACAATTGCCTTATATGGGATACTAATTAGCCGTCCAACTACTAGATTGTAAATATGTACATTGTACTTGTACAGTTAGATATATAACATATTCTATTCTCTGTATAGTTGCTCCATACAATGCTACAATTACTGAAGTAGTAGTCATCAATATGGTCACCTACACATGTTATGCTGATGGTGGTCCTGGCAATACCTATGAGTGGTTACGACTAAGGGACAATTCAGTAGTGTCTTCTATACAGGAACTGATACTGGACAATACAGACCCATTAGATGGTGGTGGCTATCAGTGTACTATCACTAATAATGTTGGTGATATTACCGTCAATGCTACTCTTAATGGTGAGGAAATGTTTGAGTGATTTTTGTATTTTACTGTTTTATTGATGGTGGTTGTGTTTTCTCCCCATAGTGGCTGCAGTGATAGTGGATAGTCCACAGACACAGAATGTCACAGCTGGACAGTCATTCATGCTAACATGTAATGCTACAGGTTATCCAGTTCCTACCATAGAGTGGAGACAGAATGGCACATCCTATACCATCAGAGACCCATCAGTGATCACAATTACACCAACAGATGAACTACGATCTAGTAGTAGTGTTATCACCGTCACTAATGCTACTACTAGTGATACAGGACTATACCAGTGTGTAGCTACTAATGTAGTAGATACTGACATAGAGAATGCTACAGTTATTGTACAAAGTGAGTATCAAGATATTTGGTAACATGTTGTGTGGTTGAGCCATTGTGGATGTGCAGCACGCAAGTATGTGTAATACCGTATAGCCTAAATATTTTAAGGTGGGGAAATTTCGCTGATTTCGCGGTTTTGGGTGTTATCAGTGAAAGTTTTACCCTTGAAATATATTGACCTCCATATAGTCTAATACATTTTGGGAGTGTTTGCAAATCTGTGAAAATTTTATTTTTAGCAGCACTGCTCAACCTCGAAATATTTGCCCCTCGAAATATTTAGGCTATACGGTATGGGAACCCAAAAGTACATGTACCTGTGACCAGCCATTCTTACTGTGGGAATTCCCCTGGTGTACACACCTTCAAACTTTTCTGTATATTTGCACTACCCACAGAACTCTAGCATGCTTTATCTAGTGTACTTCAAATTCGAAGAGCTACACTAGCATGTTAAACTGCTTTTATGTTCCAATTGTTGTTGTACGATTTTGATGAAGAGTTATGCACACTTTTTGAGAAATTACACATGCGATACATATTTTGCCTACTGAAACAAGAAACAGCTGAATTTTCTCTTAGAGGTTACTCATACAAACCTTTGTAGTAAAGAATTATTATATAATTTGTGTGACCAAGTATTACAAAAACCATACGTGTCCTGATTAATTGAAATACTTAATCTAGTTGACAAATCTAACAACATTCAACAATCCTGGCAAGTTAGTGTTATATAGTATGTAAGTGAAATCTTGACTCTGTTATGTACAGTACTTATAGAATAGTTGAGGCAGAAACATGCACTCATAAGCCATTAGCTGATTATGGGTCTAGCGTATATAAATACGTAAATTATATCTAACTCCCTAGCTGTGAAAAAGGAGTACGGTCTTCAAAGAATGGCTAGTGTGAAATAAATGTGACATTAATGATGGTGGCCAAGAAATGACTATTAATGTCCTAAAGATGTGTCAAGTCAGACTCAAAATGTTTACCTATTTTTTTTTTTGTATGCTTATTATAAAGTCTCAATATTGTAGTATCACTCTTTGTAATTGATTATCTTAATGTGTTATCATTCTCCTATCACAGATTGTCCTGATGAACCCATCAATGTTCAGTTGTTTGATGTTACTTCACGTGATCTCTTCATCAACTGGACTGAACCTCATGACAATAATGCTCCAGTTACTGGCTACAATATCACCTACCAGAATCCTGATTGTCTGGTAATGGCACCTAATAATCAACCACAAGATGTGACAGTGACTAGTATGGAGGAACAGGCCATGATTTCTGGCCTTCATCCTGGAGAGAATTATAGTTTTATTGTGATTGCCATAAATGATATTTGTCCCAGTGTACCCAGTATACCAGTTAGTGTTAGAACAATGGAGGAAGGTATTGTGATAGTGTAGTAGCTAGTGTCCAACATAACTGTAATATGGTGTATGATTTTCCCTGTATGCCTTTCTATCTAAAATGCAGGTGGTAAATAGTTGTACCCTACAAATGTTTGCATTCACGTATACCCCTTAGTGGCTTTATAGAATTTCAGTATGTGCTACAGGTAAAATATCTTATGGTTGCGCCAGGAGTACAAGATTACCACAAGGTGGCTTGCAGTATTTATGAACTCCTGACTTGTTGATGGATCATCATTGTATTACATTTCTTCTCCAATTCCCAGCTCCTCGTGTTGCTCCAATGGTGGCTACTCCAGTCCCAAATACTACAACAATTAGTGTAACATGGAATGAGTTAGCTTGTCAAGATCGTCATGGGGTCATCACACATTATGAAGTACGCTACAACACTTCAGACTTTAATGAAGATAGATCACTAACACTCAACACTACAATGGGAGATGATACCAGTTTGTTAATAGAACAATTGGAAGAGTTTGGTAACTACACTATAGAAGTGAGGGCACATACTGCAGCAGGAGCTGGTCCTTACAGTTCACCTATCAATGTACAAACATTACCAAACAGTAAGTGAATTACACAATTTGTACTTGTGTTAAATGTAACGGAGTGGCTATCTGTATAGCAGCCATACTATTCGTTTATCAGTCATCCATATAACTTGGCTATCAAGTACACTAGTTGTACGAGGGTAGGTTTTTGGTGAGTTTAAGGCAAGCTAAGTAGGCACAATCCTAACTTGCCTTAAACCAAAAACCTTTCCTTGTACAGACAGTGAAAGACATCATCAAACGGTACGGTAGTACCATTTATGTAGGGATCGCCCCAAAAATTTTGCGTGCCGCCCAAAATTTACAGCAATAACAAATTCACCAGTGGGATGTGCTCTTTGGGGTTCCGACAAGTGTAGGCCCTCTGCACCTTGTCTTTTCTTTTATTTCCAATCAGGCTGCTTGTCTTCTTCATCATCCAATGAAACCATATCAAGGTGTTAATTTTCTGTATCAACACTTGCTTTCAGCAGCATATTTAGGCACCACAGAATTATTTCAGAGCTAGATTTCAGAAGCACTTCAGTCCTGGCGCCACTATAAGAGGTATATTAGCTAGATATCTTCAAATTCGTAACTGGGATCCAGTTCACAATTTGTCTGAATTATTTATTATTGATTTTATATATTTCAACTAGTTAATATTCCTCCTGATAATGTCAGAGCAACAGTGACAGCACCTCATAGTATTGAGGTCACATGGGACCAAGCCCTATCATCTGATGCAACTGGCTACCTCATCTCATACACTACTACTGCTTCATATACTAGTGGTGGAAGTGTGATGGTGACTGGTCGTAGTACTACAAGTGTTACCCTTACCAATCTGGAGGAGAACACTCCCTATACCATCACTGTACAAACTGATAGTAGTGGTACACTTAGTGATAATGGTGATGTAGTGTCAGTAACAACATGGACAGATGGTAAGTGACACATAATATGATGTGAGAGAAGCTCATGTTATAACTCCACAGTTCCTAGTTCACCACCACAGAATGTTATGGTAGCAACTGTTAACCCATCATCACTGAGGGTGTCATGGCAATTACCACCAGAAATTGATCGTAATGGAATAATTACTAGTTATTTACTTCTGAATACTAGGGTTGAGTCTGGTGACATAACAAGTGAGACTGTTACGAGTGGAATGACTCGCACAATATCAGGACTAGTTTCATTCTTTGACTACTCAATAAGAGTGGCTGCCATTAATGTTAATGGAACTGGACCATTTAGTGATGCTCTAGTACAAGAATCAGGACAAGATAGTAAGTTATAAGAAATATTCAAACTTTAACAACAAAAGTATTTAGTTTCACAATTACATGCCAATGCATAAATATTTCTTTTTCAGAGCCTGACACATCTCCACAGTCACTGACACTAGTTGACATCTTCTCAGGATCCATGACTCTCTCATGGCTACCACCTGACGTTCCTAATGGAATTATTACACAATATGAACTACAGTATAGTATTTGTAGTGACTTATACTTTGTTAATGTTACTAGTACAGTGATGAATGACGATACTCATATTGCTACTGTTGAAGGACTATTTCCTGTTGCAGTATATTCACTGTCTATAAGAGCATATACTGTAGTAGGGCCTGGACCATTTAGTGACAATGCTGTTACTGCAGTGACTCCAGCAGAATGTATGTATGCTATAGTATCTTGGTGTGTTAGTATGTTAAACTATTGTAGCTCCTGATCCCATTCCTGTTGTCACTACACAATCTGTAGAAGCCTCTATGTTAACAATAAACTGGATGGAGCCTGATGTACCAAATGGTGTTATTACTCACTACACAGTGTTCTACCTGCCAGTGAGTGGTCCCTATGGTCCTATTATGACTAGTAATAGGAGGAAGAGACAACTAGCACAAGATGGAGAGTTTGTTATGGACTTTACTGGAACTTCTGGTACACTAACTAATCTTAATGGATCAGTGACATACAGGATTCAAGTGTCACCTATTGCACTGTTCAGTGGAATGGTACTAATGGGAGATCGATCTAATTCAACATTGATAACTACTCCAGAAGGAAGTTAGTCTAATAATTTTGTTTACATGGTTGCATGGTGAGTGTTGTACACACAGCTCCAAGTTCTCCTCGCAATTTAACAGCAATGAATATTACTAGCAGTAGTTTTATACTTGTATGGGAACAACCTGACCCTCCAAATGGATTGATTGATAACTACAGAGTAAGATTATGCATGCATACATATTATGTACACTTGTCATATCCATGTAAAAATAATTATGTAGGTTATTGCCACTGACAGGAGTGACACTGTGGTTGATGAGTTGTCTACAGCTACCACATTTTCTTTTGATAAGCTCCAACCATGTGCTCAATATCAGACTACTGTGGTGGCATACACTAGGTTGGGACCAGGTGAAGCAGCTGAATTATCAGTGACCACACTGTCAAGTAATGGTAGGTCAATGTACTAGTCTAACTGGATTATATCCTGTATATCTGGTAATAACAAATTTTTTACGATCACAACTTTGAACTGTAATAATGAATGCTAAGTACACTAGTAATGTACCATAATGTTTGCTTTATTTTCATACAAAAATTTGTGATTAAAACTTCTGCTCAAAAATATGTTTGTATGAATTGCACTTCAGTTTTAGTTAAATTTCACCTGCTATACATAATACACCATAACAAAATTAACGAATTCAGTCATATTACAGAAATTAAAAGCACTACTGAAGCCATGATGCATTACCCTAAATCAACATCTATGTGGTAGTGGAGAAAGAAATTAGACAGAAAGGAGGACAGAGGTAAGTCCACGATGCATGCATTGTAGCTGCCGTGGTTGTTGAAAAGGCGTATATCGGTCTGAAGCAATGTTGAACAGTGAAGAAAGCAAGCCACATAGTTTTAGTCAGTCAGTAGAAAAGTTTGCTAAAATGAAAAACAAATACAAATTCATAGAAGCTTGTTGGGATGGTTTAGGGTCACTCTGAAGACATTTATGGGTTTGATTATACCTAACAATACTACCAAGCTGTCATGAAGGAAAAGTGAGTTTTTTGGGTACGAAAGCCCTAAGTTCCATGATCCATACTATACAATACTACTACTTGCATTATGAAAATGTAACATGGTTAGCATTGGGTAGCAGAAGAGTACTGTACACTGAATCATAGGCAACTATAGTAGCTGCAAAACTCTGTGTGCACATAATTAGAAGCTTTTGATTAATACTGGAGTCAGCCATATCATGCATTGCACTCTGAAAATATGCACCAGTTGAGTCTACCCATGCAGGCTTACTGACTAAGGTGTTGTCATGTCAATTAACTTATCAGTAGGTACTTGAACAAATTATTACTTTGAATAATAATTAGGTTGAAGATGAAATTTTTATTTTGTTCCATTATTGTGCAGTTGGTGATGACAGTGGCGATGATAGTAACACCACAGCATTAGCTCTATTGGCTGCATTACTTGTTATCAGTTTAATTGGATTGATGATTTCAGTGATACTCAACTTGTACTTTGTTGTGCAGAGGAGGAAGGCTAGTCAGAGGTATTTTATATGCTAGACCAAATCACCCTAACAGGAAATGCTAGTGATAAGTTATGAACAAGGTGGTAGCTATGGTTATTTGACAATATAACTTTTGGTAACAGCTTTCTAAAGCTGTGTCCCCTTCACAGTTCTGTTGCCTCAAAATTGGTCTTTTTACCTTCTATTTTGTGTGCATGTAATTGTCTAAGCTGATTAAAGATAGGTTGTATAAGGGTGCAAAATGACACAGGCAAATCATTCCTTATAAGAATGCCTTAGTGAGTTTGTTTAAATTTAGTAATTTGCAACTACCCAACTTGAGGGAATCATGTTTGATCAAAATGCAAATGTGTGAACATCATAATTTTGGTAAATTCCATCACACCAGCTCTCAAGTCAGAGTGTCATGCATTTATAGTTAGCTGTTTCACTGTATACATTCAGCTATATCTAAATCAACTCATGTTAACATAGTGTATCTGCATCCTATCTTTTCTACTGTGTAAATTTTCTGCTGTACTCTTAATCATTGGACCTCCTAAAACTATTCAATCCCAATGGAGCCACAAACATAAAAGTATAAAATTAAGCTTAAAATGGCAGTGCACCAAGCCATATAAATGCTGAATTTGTACAAGTATAACAAGTATTTGACGTAGTTTACGCATTACTCAGAGTTGTGGTTTGGTAGTGGACAACAATTCCCACCTGCTACAATGACTTGGAATCATTTTGTTGTGGAATTACTGGTCTAGACAGGTTATTTAAACCAAGTATATAGAAAATTGTAAACGGCCCGAATGCTTGAAGGTAATGCAACAGCACAGAGTGCTTGGAAATGTAGCCACAAGAGCAGTAGCGCTAGCCTATAGAGTAAACCATTAATTAACTGAACAGGCTTGTTTACAACTTGTTGTCAGCGACAGCATTACAAGTTGGTACATTACCAGCTGCTAGAACCTACCTCAACTGTTTGCGATTTGCACAGGATGAAACTTTATAGAGCAGTCATTTTTGCTACCAAACAGACAGTGTGAACTACAGGGGAGATACCTTACAAGCAACAGTATTATTTTATAGTATTTTCATTGCTTTGTTTACGATTCTCTGTTAGAAGATCACAACTAGAAGTGTGGCATGATGCAATAAAAAAGAAACAAGTTTATTATGTACATCATGAACACATTTTACAAGACGTAAAATTAGCACCTATATATGGCTTGGCGTATAGGGTAGCTACAGCAGCTGGTGTACTGGTAAGAACTATCAACACCCTGAAAACTGGAAATATATGGTAAAGCCTAACTGTGACAGTTAACCTAAAACACAAAGTATTCAAGACCAAATTGAAGCCATTTATATACTAAGACTACAAGGAAAACAAACTGAAGCCATACGTGGCTGTTTATGAACTTACCCAAGTTGGAAGTTGACATTGTAATTATGTTTTGGGCTTTAACTATAACTTGCAACTCTGAACAAACCATTGCATGCAAAATAGATTGCAACAGGCTGCAATCCATTTTTATAACACTGTTGATGTAGTATAATTTTCTTTTGGGTTGGTCCCCTGAACCCTCTGTATGTTTGTCCAGTAAATCAAATTGATTGTAAACAAAACATGGGTTATATGGCTATTAACCCAGTATCTGAATTTATTGCAACTCTACCATATCATTGGTATCTATTGGATTTGCTTTATATGTAGGTATGAGCTTCAGGAGAAGTCACAAGAGAACACAGTGATACTCAACAGATCAAGAACCCCAAGGCACTCTGCAACAGATGTGCTGACAGAACCAGAATATGAGACAATAAACATTATTCACAATCGTAACACCAATATCAGCATGACACCTAATCCAGCATATGATACTTCTACAGCAGTTAGTGTGACCAGCAATCCAGCCTACTGTACCAGTGCTGTACGTGAAGGGAATGATGGTGGTGCATATGAAGCACTTGAGAAAACTGACCACATATAGGAGTACAAATACTAATCGTAATAGATGTATGAACATGTGTATAATACTGTATGTAATAAATATTATATGTGTGTGGTGTATTTGCTATTTATAGTGAGTGGTTTGAGACATTAACATGTACTACTAGCTGCCTATGCCACCAAACTGGCTCAAGTTCTGGTATACTCCATTCACACCATTACTTTTGACCCATGGATATGTAGTTTTTAACACAGCATTGCATGAGTATGTGAATGAATCGCAGCCTGAGCAACAGTGTAACTATAGACTATGATAAACTTAGACTTATTGTTACAGCAAATAAATGAAGTAAACCTCCACATAATTAGCAAGAAACTCAAGAATTATAAATATATTTTAGACTTTTTATAATGTGTCAAATGGACTGTCCACATTTTGTTATTTGATGAAACTTCAACAAAATGTTACATGTCATGTGGTGATCTGTTCTCGTGTTATCGTCAACTCAGAGCAAACATATAAACATACAAATCACGACATTAACACAGCTAGCAATAAACATCCATCTCATGGTTTATAATTGCAATACAATATGGCATGAAAGGTGGATAGCTACCACTATGATATCTTTCAATAGTAATATCTCAACTTATTCTTTTTGCTTTGTTTAATCAAACCAGCTGATATATACTCTACCAAGTCACTGAGTCATTGTTAGGAAGAATAATTTTGAAAGTTGTAGTTTAGCAATTTTTACAATTACCAAAAATTTAGGGGAGTACTTGCAGTCAGTGATACTGCCATAACTGTTAATGTAAATCTCAACACCATATCCTTTGTTATCACATACCGTAATTCGCTTTATTTTCGTGCAAAAAAAATTTTTGTGATAAAATTTTCATATAAATATTTTCGTATGATTTAGGTGAATGACTACTCTATTAAAGTAGTTCGATCTTATTTTACAATAAAATAAAAGCAAATTATGGTAGTGGTGCATGATCACTGCAAGAAGTATTAAGATTCAATAATTTCGTGATCAAATCAAAACATGTAGTTTGGTTCAACCCTTTAAACCTTTTCCAGTGTGCTGCATATGCTGCAATATCACATGTTCAAAAGACCATACATATTTCTTTGATTAAATTTAAATGTAACAAATGAATCAATTATTATCATAGTGAAATTTAAAAACTTACTGATTATGTGTTTGTTCCTCTGGTATTTCTGTTAATGTGTCATAAACGTAGTAGCTACCATCCCACAATAATGGTCACTACGTTATTTGCCTGTGCACATTAGCTAGCTATATTATTAAATATGTGCAAGTAAATCAATTATTTGTACTCTTATTTTCTGCTTTCTTCACCAAAGATATAGAGCCACTCGGTAATACATCATTATGTATCAGCAACAGTTCAGTTGACTGCATCACCTGTAAAAGGTTGAACATACTTATATGCTCAAGCCAATAACACTTTTGTTGTCGGATTCACCTCATTATCGAGCTACGGATGTGTGAAAATGGCATTTTCTTGGTTTCTGTAAAATACACACTTGTCTGTTGCACTCCCGCACTAGCTGTACTTGGCCGTTGATAGCTAGCTTATCAGACTGTACAATGTTGACTACCAAGACTATATTATACACTTGCTAGCTTCTGATTGTGGATTGTTCCATAGAACACACCCATGACAATAAAAGGACCATTTCCCAATATTGGTAGACACTCTGGGAATAAAGAGATGATTGGTGCTGCGGCCAACATGATCAGTCACATCTTTAGAGTATTGAAAAATATCTTGTAAATATGATGAAGTATATTTTGTATGGACTTAACTTGAATAGCAGTATGGTATCATCAACACTATGCTAAAATAAAGGATAATCTGGAGGTAATAGATGATGGGATTTTATTAAGGAACTTGACATGCACTCTCAGTCATACTGGTCAATTCAGCAGTAGTAGGACACCAAACATACAGCATCGTCAGCATACAAATTTAAAAGTGAGTGTTTGATGACAATAGGCAGGTCATTAATATACAAAGCAAAATGCAAGGGGCCTAAAATCGATCTTTGGGGCACACCAATTGACACCTGACCTCAGTTAGATAGTTCACCAAACAGAACTATTTGTTGTCAATTTAAAAGATAGCTACTCAGCAAGTCATAAGATGCTCCTCAAAATCCGTAACAGGTTATTTTAGAATGTAAAATTTCATGGTTGATGGTACCAAATGCCTTGGCTAGATCTAAAAATACAGCACCAGTATATTGAAGATGAAACCCACAATCAAACTAATTCAAGAGAATCTTTGAGGAGAAAAGAGCAGCCTGTTAAAAAAAAGGTATAGTCAAAAACATAATTATTGCTAGTAATGTATAATAAGTCTACTTTTGATTAAACATAGGGTATGATGGCCAAGTCTTCGTTAAAGAAAAATGAAGCTACAGCTCCCTTAGCCCCCCTCCCCCTTCCCCAAACACAGCCAATGGGTTAACACTACATACTGTATTTACTTGCTGCACCTTCAGTAGTAGCTGCACTTGAGCAGTACGACAACTGATTTTAAAATTGAGCTTGAGTCATATTTGAGCATCAAGTATACGTAGGAGTCAAGTTTGTAGACCATATTTCACTTTTTTCATTGTAAAATAATTCTGCAAAATTGAACAAAAATTTCTTACACAAAAGTTTTTGGGAAGATCAAGATACTCTAATAAAACAGTCACCCAGTTTGGCTTTTATGTAAACTATACGAAAGTATTTTACATGAAAATTTTTTGCATGAAAATACAGTGAGTTACCACATTAAGTTTTTGAACTAAGGTGAGACATTTGACCAAGTAAATATGGTAAAGACATACCATAATTAGCTTTATTTTTGTGCAAAAAGTTTTATGTAAAAATATTTTTGTATCATATACATGAATGACTGCTCTATTAGTCTGTGAGTAGTTCGATCTTACGCAAAAAAATCTGTGTAAGAAATTTTTGTACAAGTTTTGCATACAAAAATTATTTTACAACAAAAAAGAAAATTACAGTGCTACTACAGGCACCATTTTATCCTCCAATGTTGAAATAGGACGTTGAGTCCAAAGAACTTGATGGGCTCCTGGTTGAAGTGTCCAATGTTTTCTGAAACAGTGTTAAGATTTTTAAAGCACATTTTCTGTTTTGCCTTATATACTGGAGTTGAGTCTTCATTGTCTGTTTACGTTAGGTATATTATCCAAAGGGTGCAACACACGTTGCTGTCAGGCCTTCAGTGCTGGCCACCAATAATAATAATAGTGCTGAAAACTCAAACTATGAACAACCTGGGCTACTAATAAATTGGACTTGTATGATTGTTTGATTAACCAAGCCTTTAAATAATCAAATTTTACTATACAGTATAGAGTAGTACTGTATAGAATCCCCTTAAAATAAAGAATGACCACCAAAACACTAGTACTAAGAGCATCATGAAAATATTACTTTGCGGAATGGTCTAACATTATTCTATCCTTTAACCCTTACAGAAGCACCAATATTAAATCTTTTTAAAAATCACCACAACTAGTTTAATGTAATATGGTCAGTCTAGTACTGCACTACTTTTTACTGCAACAACAAAACTAAAATTCACTGTTGGCATGTACTGACAAGTGCACTAATCTTAGTGCTTTCTGTTCCTTTTCTCTTTAACTCCAGCTCCAATCATAGTAAGGCCAGGCAAAGTTGACTGTTAGTTTCTCGTTTCAAGATTTTCAAAATATCATGCAGGTGGGCGGTCATTATTCATTATTCATTATGGCTAAAACCTTGAAGAAAACACTAAAATAAACCCACTATTACAATAATGAAATTATTGTGAATATTTGAAAATCCATGTGGTGGAAATAGCCATATAATGAAAATTTTGTGGCATTTCTATTAAACCATGCGGGCGGAAACAGGAAACTAACAATCAACTTTGCTTGACTTAATCATCATCGTCATGAAAGAAAATATGTTTTTGAGGTGTAGCTATTGGAACTTTCCTTAAAGTTACATACATAATATTATGTAGATGCCACAAAGTTAATTGAGGTGCTCATGCTATTGTAAGAGCATAGAGTGTGTAAACCTGGAGCAGAAACTTAGCACTCTTCTGAATCACCTACAAGTTCCAGTCACACCTTTTGTAAACCCAATAAACATTAGTTGAAAAGGTTGTGGGTTGGAAGTTGTGGTAGCGGAACAAAGGCAACTATGTACGCAGGTGTGGATCCAGGAGCTGGCAAGGGTAGGGGCACAAACAAGTTTAGATCTATGCCATTAAAAGGGGAAGCCACTCTGATTAGCTAGTATATAGCTAACTATACAGCCTGTTATAATTGATGGATACACATAGCAACTAGTAATCACCTCTCAATACCAAATGATAATTTGAGGTGCGTAAGGTACTGGGTGATAGTTTGAGTTTGGGTTCAGGTGAATTGGCAGTAATAAAAGGGAGGAGATGATTATATGTAAGCTAAAATTATTCAATATGTCAGCAATTCAAAGTGATAGATATAGTTCTTCCTAAAAGGAAATGGCAGGTAGAAGGGGGAGGGTCATTTACCCAAAATTCCCCATGCTGGATCCACCATTGGTATGTAACTTGAAGCAGAGCTTCCCAATCAGGATTGATCCATACAAATTTGCACTTCACAGGGCATAAATTGTTTTGAAGTGTCAAACATGCTTTATTGATTTCATGATGACCAGTCATAACTCCGAGAAGACTTTATCATCAATGCTTTAATGCATTTTGGTGTTTATCAGTGAAGGGTTAAATCTTTCAAGATTCCATTCCTGTCGCTGCTCAAGCATGCCTAAAAGTTGTGGATAAGGTCATGTGGGTGAGGAACGTGCTGGACAGTTGATGGAACATCTAGACACACACAATGCCAGAGAATGCAATAACTGTTCTATGGAATGTGAAATAGAATTGCATAAAAATTTTCACAGTGGTCTATAGTTTTTATCCCGGGCTTCCAGCTCTCAAAACCTGTGATGAGAGGAAACAGATAGTTGTTTGTTAGAAAAACAGAACACTGTGACCAAGAATGTGCCAAAGGATCACTTGAGATCAGTAGTGAGATATATACTCAATAAAGCATGTTTATTATACTCACCAAGGTTTATTATTTCATTTGTGATTTTTATATTCATCTGAGCATATCAGTTTGTGAGTTGTATTTTTTAGTAACCATAACTGAAGAGAAAATGGCCTACAGAATCTGAGTGTAAAATAATAAGCAGTACTCAGTGTAAAATATAAACAGAATATTCAGCATTTACTTTTACAGAAACAATAAACAGGGAAAGTTCTAGAACTAATGTGTATGCAACCTATAATAGACCGAACTTTTATTATTATAGTGTTGGTTTGTTATTGTTGTACAGGGGGGTTCCAAAGGGTTCAGGAAACCCCCTGTAAAATTTAGACTTTTAAGTATACAGCAGGACTCTAACACACCATTTAGTGTGGCTGAGTGAGTAATAGTGTATGACACAGCACAACAATTCATAAAGCTTGCATTCATCTCTCAGGGAAGCATTTACAGAGGTAACATGAGCCCTCTTGAAAACTTGTTTAAAAAATCAATATACTTTAATAGAGCAGTCCAGTCACGTGTACTCTAACAGAACAAGCCTGCAAATAGTATTCATATGTTATGGAACTTCATTAGTGGAACACTGTAAATTCAGAAGTGTGAAGTTCATACTGATGGTATGACTCCTGCGGTCGCTTAGTGTGGTTGTCATACTTCTGAAGTATGAGCATCACACTAAGCGACCGCAGGAGTCATACCATCAGTATGATGATCACACTTCTGAATTTACAGTGAACTTTTCAGATATTCTAACATTAATTGTAAAACTGAGCATGCCCTTATACTGCTATAGCTTTGGTGTGCAGTGTTTAAAGACATAGAATTCCTGTAATTTATCACTTGGGCATGCAAAATGAATCTAATCAAAAACAGCCAAGCTATAAAAAAAGGAGTGCGGCCCTTGAAAAGGCTATGGTGAAAAAAGATGTGAAATCCAAGGTGGCGGCCAAGAAATGGCTGTGATGGTAGGTTAATGGTAAAAATTTTAATAACAACAATTCAGGTGAATTTGGTGCCGCTTGGTCAATTGGCACAAAATTCACCTGAATTGTCGTTATTAAAATTCTTACCATTAACCTACCATCACAGCCATTTCTTGGCCGCTACCTTGGATTTCACATCTTTTTTCACCTTTTCAAGGGCCGCACTCCTTTTTTTTACAGCTTGGCTGTTTTTGATTAGATTGATTTTTCAAGAATTCTGCAATCGACTGTACCGGGCCAATTGCTCCGTATTCCAATACCGTACACTATCAGTATGAGCTTAGATTCTTAGCCACCGATTAGCTAGTCGCAGAGGGCGCTTGCAGTATGGAGCTGCTGACAGCCACGTTGATTACTGCAGCGTTCGCGTTTCTCACTGGTATCACCACGATCGTCTCTGCTAATATTCCGCGTAAGTAGTGTTTGTTTGGCGGCTTGACAAACTCGCGCTAGTTAAATATTGTATTTACTGTTATCTTCTTTTCGTATAGCCATCACTATTTCTGTCAACGTATCAGTTTATCCTGGGGAAGATGCATTGTTTGTTTGCAGCTTGGTCAAACCAGACGTCAATAACGTGGTGTTTCGGTGGACAAGACAGAACGGATCAACCAACACTAGCATGTTGCTTGCAGAGGATTTTGATGAGGAAGGTTCAACTGGTGCGAGTGGTGGGGGAGATATAGTGCATAATAGCACATTGAGCATATTAAATGTCAACTACACTGATAATGGCGAGGGATATTATTGCAATTCACCCAATTGCAGTGTGGCCAATTGCACCCAGAGCTCTATTTCGTATTTAACAGGTACTAGGGGTAGTTACTTCCATACTGTCAGTTGATACACTTGTGACTGGGATCAAGAATTTTGTTTATCAAAATGTAGCCTTGATCACTTAATTTCACCTAAAAGAGCCTTGATTCTTGATTGTTAACTGTCAGTTCTCTTGTTGCTAAAAAGTTAGCTTCCAAAGGTGTTTGGTCGCCACTTTTGTGAACGTCTTGATTGCTTGATTTACTGTACATAAGCCCTTTGATTGCTTGATTGAATTTCGTAGGTGTTTCAAACAGACAGTATATAGAAGTGACTGCTTGTGTTAGTCTGTGACTGATTGGAATTCCTCAACTGTGTCATGTCATTGATCTCCATTAGTGTTAACTCCAGTGATAGTCTCCATAACATCATCTCCAGTACTGCTACAATTTGGTGACTCAGTAAATTTAACTTGTATAGCCATGGGTGGGCCAAGGTTGGTACTGGTATGGCAGAGAGATGGAATGGATATTGTAAATGGAATAATGGGGGATAGCATGGTCACTCGTATTATCACATCAGCTAGTAATAACGATTTAGGAAACTACACATGCCGTGTCACTGTTGATTCAGAGCAGATGGAATCAACTATCTTAGTAGTTGGTAAGATTTCTCTCACATAATGCACCTGAATTATGCATGCATGCTGATAAATTCACTGTGTAACCAATAATTTTGCAAAATTGGTAAATGGCCTACTGGGTAAAGTTAGTGAAAGCAGTCGTTATGGATTTTGTCACTATGCAGAGTGCTTCAAGAAGCAGATATGCTTAGCTGTATACACCATATAGCTACATACACAATATGGACTAGTTTTAGAAACCATATGTAACCAATGGTGGTGCGAGTATAGTCAGAATTTCATTAGATAAACAATTACCTAGCAACTCAAGATGTTGAATTACATACTGTTTTTTTATGTACAACTGCTAGTCTGCTACTAAGATATGTGCGCAATTATTTTGAGGCATTCTGATTAAAGCAGTCATCCATTTTTTGATTAAATTTTTATAGTGCATAAAGGAATAATTTTAGGCTTTGTCTGTATGTGTGGAGTAATGAATTCATTGCAACTATGAATCTTGTTTAAGAAACAGTAGGAGCAATATAGGTTAGGCTTGTGGACTGAGATCTGATGTATCTTTATTGGATTATCAAATCCATAGAACTGCAAATTATATTCATACGGTAATTTGCATCCTTATAACTGTTTTTACACTCTCCAGTAGAGTGGTCATACATTTAGTATTGAATATTTGGTAGTATCAGCCAATGAATTAGTTTACTATTTCTTATCTATCTAGTTGCTCCATATAGTGTGACGATTACTGATTCTACTGGAGCTACTATTGTTGCTAATTCTTCAATTGTGAATAATGGAGATTTCTTAGTACTAAACTGTACTGCTGATGGAGGTCCTGCTAACATGTATCGCTGGTTCAAGGATAACATGTTATTTGATAATGATAGTGTAGTAAACATCACTAGTGTTGAGGCTACTGATGGAGGACTGTATGAGTGTAGAGTGAGTAATGATGCTGGGAATAGTACAGCAAATGTTACCATTAATGGTGAGTATAGTGTACTGTGTCTGAGATGTGATGTTTTGTTATCTGTTGAACTATAGTTGCTCCACAATTTGTTGCTATACCACAAGACATAGAAGTAGTAGTTGGCACCCAAGTGATGTTGTCTTGTTCTGCTGATGGCTTCCCTGTACCGTCTATTTCATGGTTGTACAATGACGTAATTATAACTGATGGAATAACATCAGATATGAACACTACTGTTTCTAGTAGCACATTATCATTGTCCAGTGTACAGCTGAACAATACAGGGGATTATGTGTGTCAGATCACAAGTACTGTAGTAACAGTGTCACTGAATAGTACAGCATCTGTTAATGGTGTTGTTGGTGAGTTGATATGTGTACATTTTGTTAACCAACACAGTCTGTAGGTCTGTGTACATGGGTGTGAATGAAATTGCAAACTAAAATACCAATGAATATTGTTAACAGTTGATGTATTACATTAAATTCATTGTAGTATGGTGCATGGGCATGCAGATCAAAGAAGTATTGCAAACCCCAGTTTGTAACATGGCTAAGATTGTGGTAAAGTGTATATACCTCCTTGTAGCTATACAGTTGGAGACATCAAAAGAAATGTTGTGCCCAGGAAGTCACAATACAAGGCAATGAATTTCTATATTCTCTGCTAGAATGTGCACAGCTTTGCACTTTGAGTGGAAAGCAATACAATGGCTGGGCTGAATCGCATCAATATGCCATGGGCTCATTTTCCACTAAATAAAGGCTATCACATTACTACACTACTCGGCAATAAATATGAATTCAGCTACACATCTAAATATACAATGGGCTGCACAGAACATAGACTGAATTGTCAGTGGTATACCGCGTGCACATTTATGTAAAACTAGCTACTAAAGAATAAACTAGCTTCCAATTAATAGAGGATATGTGACTAAAAAAACATTCTAATAAATACGTGACATTTTCACACGTGGTCGAGAACAGCCTCCGGCCAAACCATCAGTAACAACCACATTCTGACTAATATTAACTACACTGATTCTAACTCTGTAGTGATGTGTAGAGCTGGTGGTAACTCAGTCATAGTGAGGGTGATAATGTTACAATAATAGGTAGGTTATGTTGCTTGTGCCTATTACATTAGTTCTCATATGTAACTGGTTATATGAGCCATAGTCATAATTCGGGATCATGGAGGTTTAGACTTTCAAAACCCAGCCTTCGTGACAGTTTGGCAGTATTTGTCAAGCACAACCAAGCCCAAGAACGTCTTCATGCTTACCGCAAATTCTTCCAACAAGTTTGTATGAAATTTCAATTTAGTTGAATTTCTACTTGTCTGCTGACCAGCCAAGCATAACTTAATGATGGATAAGACTACGAACTTGATTTCTTCACTGTTCAATATTGCTTCATCCTGAGATTTGCCTTTTCACCAACTGCAGTATGCACATTACATACACATGACACATGCAAATATCAAAACTACAGCAATTAGCTACAACACCCATCATAGTATTTTTAATTACTAAATAATCAGAATTTTTTTACTTCGGTACTGCTGAAACGTAACGTCGAACTGCTTGATTGCAAGTGTTTAAGAAACTTGCTAAGTAAAGGGCATGGCACCTGTTTCCTTTGCGACTATTTGAGCGGTACCATATGAACCCTTTCTGTTTTCCATGGCCCATATATGAATGATGCTACATAGCCCTGTGGGAAATTCGGCATTGAATAAAAATAATTGTGGTTACGACATGCCAACGTAGGGACTTTCTGATAGTTGTAATACCATCATTAATATAATTTATCTTGTTTCAATAGTTTTTATTGCTTGAACAATAAAGCTATTGTACAGTTGGTTTCACAGCTGTTATGGACCGTGTGCAAACTTGAATGTGGTCTAATTGTAAAAAAAAAAATAACAGTAGCTATCAGTTCATTGCAAACCCTTCCTAGAGTAGAATGTCTCAACCTGGTACAAGCATAAGTATATTTGCTGTGTGAAAACAATATTAGCGCGTACATTTCCTCTACTTCAACATTTACAACATAGATTTGCCACAAAAAATGGCATCAACGGACCTTATCTGTATTGATGTCATCATTGACAAAATGGCCGTGTTAGTGTGGGACTTCATCACGATTTTATTCTTAGTAACTAGAATGAGCCTTGTTTGTGGATTTCACAACATGGGAACATTTGATGATGAAGATAAGAGGCTAGTTAGCGTGATGTGATGATGTGAAATAATCTCACCAGGCAAAACCAGGCCTAAGTTTTATAAAACGGCGTGCATTTGTCTTGTATGTAAGTATGTATGCCCCTTGCTGCTGTATAGTACGTTATCTTAGCAAAATGCTGCCTCTCCCAATACAACCCTGTACAAAGTCCCCACACTAACGGCTAAGGCTACAGGCTTGATTTTTTCACTGTTCGATGTTGCTTTGGCCCGAGAGGTGCCTTTTGGCCTACCACAGTACGTAAAATACATTCTTCATGGACTTACCAGTGTCCTCCTTTGTGTCCCATTCATCTTTGCTGATAGCTAAAGGTGTCAATTTGGTGGTAGCACGTGATGGCTTCCCTTAGAAACGGAAATCGTCCGTACTATTTTGATTGCAGAGGTGCTTTTCAAACAGTTCTGGATTCGTACTGCTGTGTAACAGGTTGAACATAGCCGACAGCGAAGCGTAATGGATACTTCACTTTTCAGACAATAATTAATATAATTGGGGTGCGCAGCACCATTTCTTTTGGTATGCGTACATTGTAGAGGTGCTTTCCAAGCCCTTTATTCAAAATGCTGTGTAACGGGTTGAACATAGCTGACAATGAAGTGTAATGGGTACTTCACTTTTCTGACGATAATTGATATAGCTGGGACGCGCAGCACCATTTCAGATGCCATATGTGTGGGTTCTAAAAAGTACTGAAACAAGTTGGAGCAGTCCATGATATTAAATCACAGTAAAACAATAAGAAGTGTTATATCCCTACTGTGCATTTCTGTTATCTTGAGCACAGTAGGGATATAACACTTTTTATTGTTTTACTGTGATTTAATATCATGGACTGCTCCAACTCGTTTCAGTACTTTTTAGTGATGTGCTATGGTCCCTACTCTAGTTGAAAATTCCAAATTTTTGTAGAAGAATCAGAGGAAAAGCCACCGAGTTACAATGTGAAATCCAACTACGTGTAATAAGTGTGAGATCGAGATACCCTAATAGTACAGTCACCCTATTAGAGCATTCAGTTTATATATAGCTAAACTTACTTACGTAATTTAAATAGCTAGTTCATTGTGTTTTATTAGTTCATGGCTTTCATTCATTTGATGATGTTTGTGTTGTTCTTGTAACTAGCAAGGAAAAAGCATAGGAAAGTAGTGATATCCATAGATACTCTACATGCCTAGGTCCAGTCATGGATTTTTTCTCCTTTCTCCACCTTTCAAACACACTTTCTGTCATAATTTTCATGAGACTGTAGGGCCAGGTGTCCTAAAGACCTTAGAGACTTAATAAATAAACTAATATCCATTTGGTTCCACATGGGGTACTTTGAGATAATAAGTCACTTTCTAGAGTTCCTTGGATACATATACATGAAATTGACAAGGAGAAAACATCCTGACCGCCTGGCAGACTCCTGTAAGCATTCGAGTGTTAATCGGATGGCTGCAGGTTCGAGGCTGCCTAGGTCCAGTCATGGATTTTTTCTCCTTTCTCCACCTTTTCAGACACACTTTCTGTAACAACTTTCAAGAGGCTGTAGCACCAGGTGCCCTACAGACCTTCAGCACTTGTGCTGTAAAGCCTTAATAAATAATTTTTTTTTAAAACATGGATATTGCCTGGATCGAGAATTCAGTTACAAACAAGTCACCCTGTCAAGAATTAAACTATTATAAGTAACCCTGTAGAGAGTTCAGCTACAAACAAGTCTCCCACTAGAGAGTTCAACTACAAACAAATCACCATGTGGAGAGAAACAAATCACTCTGTAGATAGTTCAGCTACAAACAAGACAGCCAGTAGAGTGTGTTCAGCTACAAAAAAGTCACTCCGTAGAGTTAACCTATAAACAAATATTCCTGTGGAAAATTCAACTACAAACAAGTCACCGTAGCAGGAGTACATAATGGTACTAGAGAGTTCAGCTACAAACAAATCACCCTGTAGAGAGTTCAGCTACAAACATGTCACCCAGTGGAGAGTCCAGCTACAAACATATAGTCCTGTGCTACAAAACAACTCACCTGTAGAGAGTTAAGCTACTTTTGTAACTAAGTTATGTAATAGATTAATATTAAAGTAACTAGTAATATAACTAGTTACTTAGTAATTTGTAATGAGAAATAATTATAAACTTCCAAAATTACAACAAGTTGGAATCATTTCATAGTTGCCTGTTGAGAAATATAGAAATTTGTGTAATTATATATTGCTTACATCGAGATCTCAGTTATCCTTCCTGTAGAAAAAAATACAGGTAAAAAGAGAAGCCCCAAAGCTGGCCTATATGGACTGCTTTGGAGTATACAAATGCACAAAGTAGTGATTTCTAATCCAAAACAGCTAAGCTGTAAAATGGTTGTGGCTCCCAAAATTCCATTGTGAAAAAAGATGTGAAATCCAATTTGGCAGCCAAGAAATGGTTGTGATGGTAGGTAAACGGCAAAGAAATTTTAATATTGACAATTCAGGTGAATTGGTACTACCTCCTCCAACTTTCACTAGGACTTAGCAACAAATTTACCTGAATTGTCATTATTAAAACTTTTGCTATTTGCCTACCATCACAGCCATTTCTTGGCTACCAACTTGGATTTAACATCATTTTCACAATGGAATTTTGGGGGCCACACCCTTTTTACAGCTAGGCGGTTTTGACCTTATCAAGTAGAGAAGTGTATGAAGTTATACAGGGACATACAGGGGAATTTTGAAAAATGGTTTCCAAGTGACTGTTCTATTAGAATAGTTTGTCATACAGTATACTGTTGTACTGTATAGTAGGTGTAGGCGTGGCCCACAAAAAACATTACTTAAAAACCAGCCTCAATTTTTCCTGATGATGATGAGGCAGTATCGATTAGGTAAAACTAAGCTCAAATAAACTTTCAGATCAACCTCATCAGTTTCTCCCCATATGAGTAGGTCGTCAACAACAACTTCTACTCCATCAATGTCCCGAAACATATCTGACATGATCCTTTGAAAAATGTCCTGGGATGATGATAGTCCAAGGGGGAGGCGCTTAAACATGTACTGTCCAAAAGGTGTGTTAAATGTGCACAACTTTGCACTGGATGGGTCTAGCTTCACTTGCCAAAATCCAGAGCTGGCATCTAGGACTGAGAATACTTTGGAATTTGGCACTCTAGTGACTACTCATTGGGTAAGGTTCATGCTTTATGGCTTTATTCAGGTCACTTGGGTCTATGCAAATTCTGAGGCTGCTGTTAAGTTTGACAGTAGTGACCACGCTATTTACCCAGTCTGTGGCTTCTTCAACTTTTTCAATTACATCTAGCTCTTTCATTCGGTTTAATTCTACTTGGATCTTGGGCCGCAAAGTGACTGGAACTCATCTAGGCACATGAACAACTGGTTGACAAGCTTTATTTACTTTGATGAGATAGTCAGTGTTACTTACGCAACCCAATCCTTCAAACACATCGCT
This sequence comes from Dysidea avara, assembly GCF_963678975.1. Classification (NCBI taxonomy): domain Eukaryota; kingdom Metazoa; phylum Porifera; class Demospongiae; order Dictyoceratida; family Dysideidae; genus Dysidea; species Dysidea avara. Next base: position 6,807,566 of record NC_089276.1, on the reverse strand, counting down.
GTAAGAGTCCAGAAAATCAGTATCATTGTTGTTGGTTGCATCCAGACGTTGCACTAGTTTCATTTCCACACATGTCTCCAAACCAAAAATGTTTGGAACTTCTGGGTCGATAACTTCAAAGTCGACAACATCAAGGTTTCCTTTGTGTTCACATTTCATGGTAACTCTGCCACATGCGTTGAGGCGTTCATCACTAAATACAACAAGTCTTGCATGTGAGCAAGATTGCTCAATGCAATTGTAAAATATGAACCCTCAAAGTTCTACCATTACTTCATTTTTTCTTTGTTTAGGGGGCTTAAATTATTCTTTTCGCACACTTTACAAAAACCATATTAAAATGCAAATTACGCATAGCTCGATTTCTTGAACTTTGGTGCACTTTAAGAATGTACTGTGGCAAAATCACATACCATGTTTGGTGCAAATCTGATATACGGACAATTATTTTCACTAACATGCCTACAGGGTAAACTGCTAAAAATCAATATGCATATAGGTCAATCATCATAACTCAAACCTTTGTTGTGGTTTAAAAGAAATCACTTTACAGCTGTAGAGTTACAAGACAAAAAACTAAAGAACAGTAAATCACAGGGTTGAGAGAACAGTGAGCATGGAATTAAATCAGTGCATGAAAAATGTCAAAAAACATACCAGCATTTGTACCAGGGACCTCCATACCAAACACCCAAATCCTTAATTACTGAGTCGCTACTATCACAACTGTTCACCTCACTTAATTTCTACTTTATGAATGAAAATTCTATCTAATATCTACTCAGTAGTACAATTTTATAATTTCATAGATCTACCAATGGAAAATCTAAATTGTTCTATGTGTATTCTATTGGTAGTCCTTGAAAAAGTACACTCTATTAGAGCATTACAAAAGTAATCAAATAAGCTCTACAATACAATACTATTGTAACTTCTCTATTATTCCATTGAATCAGAGCCAATGTAGTAGCCATTTTGGTATCGATCGGTATTGGTATGCTAACATCCTGATAATACAATCATGTATGCATACGTAACTTGGAAGGTATTTACTTTGTTATTGCAAATAAATATAGGAACTATATTACAACTTTATATAGCCATAGCCATAGCCATGAACAAGCAAGCACAAAATTATAGAGCAATTATCAGTATAAATAAATGGCATAGTTCCTTTGGCTTTGGTATTGGATTGGTAGGTATTCCTGTATTGGTAAAGCTCTACAGTACTTTGTCTTATATGATCATTGTATCTGTAGGTTAGAAGAAATTTTAAGCCTCAAAGCCATTTATGGTTGGCGTTGGGATACTTTAAATACAAAAATAAGTGAAATCCATGTAAAAACAACCAAGATGCATCATAAAAGGGTGTTACCTTCAAAGATCTGAGTGAAAAAGTTGTGAAATTAAAGGTGGCATCCACGAAACTGTTGCAATAATGTTAATGATAATAAATAATTTTAGTAGCGGCTTTGTGCATTGTTACACATTAACATCATTGCAGCCATGAATGTTTGATTTCACAACTTATTTTACCCAAGCTTTTGAAGGTCTCATCCTTTCTATACAGTACAAAGCTTGGTTGTTTTTGCATAGATTACATACAGTGGAACCTCAGTTATCTGAACCCCTTGGGACCAGAGATGGTCCATAAGTCTGAAAAGTCAGTATATCTGAAATTGTGTATAAATAGCCTTAAAATAGCATAACGAACATTAGTATTCAACTACCCTAATAGAACAGTCACTACTCTAATAAAGCAGTCATTTCAGTAGTTTGTTTAACTGAGAATCCGGATAAATGGGGTCCGGACAACTGAGGTTCCACTGTATATATACAACAAAGCCACACCACTTCATTTTGTGATGGTCATCTGACCCTTCACCCGACAGTAGTAGACATGACTACTCCTTAACTGTAAAATATTCTTCCTTTTTCTCTCCACAAGGTAACTATAAAAGTCACTCTGCAATGCAGCATGCTCTGGAAATAATTGTGGTACTTGTATGGAAATTTTATGCCAACTAGTCCATACTGGTCTGTCCATGATGGATTGTAAACACAGGCATCAGATATTGCCCCTAAAGAAAGGGAATTCCTCACTTATCGTATAGTAGGTACTTTTCGAAGGATTTTATTTTCAGATATTTTGAAGGGGCTGTTCTCTTTGATAATAAATTACCAAAATCTGACCACTAGACTTTAAAATAATTTATATATTCTTCAAACTTTAAAACCTTTAAACTGCTTTGCAAAAATTTTTTTTGCTTTGAAAATAACCCGCTATATGGTATCACAAATCCTGCCTTCACTGCTACTAAAAATCATTAAGATGACAATTGCAGTTAGATGTCACCTGAAGGTTAATATAACATTGTAAGGCTGTAGGTTTCTTAGACCTTTCCCACTGCTCTGTTGGAGTGGACAACTGCTTACCTATGAGCTGTTCAATGAAGGAATCGGGAGCAGTAGTGGATCACATCCATCTATACATGGATACCGTTAACTGATATCACCAAACTGCATACAACAGTGATGACTGGTCCTGATCTATTGTCTCCTTTTCTATTTGACATTATCCTTTCTGGTGTTACAGTCAACATACTTTTGAACTCTTGAATAGATGGCAATTCAAACCTGTCTGTTTCTCCTTTTCCCGTATCTGCAGGCTTTCACTAAAACACCAAAATCCTGGGTTTCATGGCTTCTAAAAACATTCAAAGCTGCTGTAATCCAGTGCCTTTGCATTTATTTAGACAGGGGATCAAAATCAATGATAGGTTCCAGTTCATGTTTTTTCTCCGTCTATCATATACTTTTTAAAAGCCACATTGCACACCTCAACCTTGCTGTCTTTATGATAACATGGTTAGCTCCACTGGCACTCCAGTGATGTTATGGGGACTGGTTGTGCATTACTGGAGTTATCTTCATCTACTTTAGCTATGCTATCAATCTCTAGATCTGTTGGACACAGCATGAAGAAATCCAGAAATATGCATACATGAAACAGATTCCTGGTGGAAGGATAATAGTAAAGTGGCTAAGTGACAAATTTTGATGAACCCATTCACTTTATGATAAAGGCACCAAATTTTCTATGGAGGTTGAGTAAGTTATACTAAATCATTTGAGATGCAGTGCCACGTCAAAATCATTGCCCGAGGGCATGTTTCAACTAGGTTACAAGTCCATTTCTAGCTGGTCATAAAACCATATAAATACATTCAAAATCTGTTTTTGCTTAAATGTATTTCAAATTACTGGTGCAGTAAGAATTCTTTCAAAATGTGGTATTTTTAAACACTTCTAATGGAACCAATATTTCAGTGTAAAAATTGCAGGCACAACCCAATAGAAATAATAATAATAATTAGTGCTGAAACGAACAGTCGGTTATTTGACTATTCGGTTGGCATGGCATTATTTGATACGTTCCAATACTATTCAAATATTTGTTAACATTTTTAAAACTGTGCTAAAGCCAAGTTTGAAGCTATACGATTGTGAACAAAGTAGCATATTCATATATTAAAAATCTATTTTAGAAGAGGTAGAAGCTCTACAGCTTTATACCTTGCTCTCTAAAGAGGGTTTCAGTATTTATTTGATAGAAATAGGCGCTTAAAGAATAATCGAATATTCGGTTGTTTCGTTCACAACTATTCGAATAGTGAAAATTGCTATTCGTTTCAGCATTAATAATAATATACTGTACATCTATGCAAAGTTTCAGCATACTTACTACTGAGTACTTTATGGTTTCCCCAATACATTTTCTATTGGTTTTACAAGTGGATTGCACATCCGTTGTCAGTCACACACAGTCATACTACAATGATTCATGTGAAAACCAACCAACGAAAGGTGAGCAGACACATTTCAAATCCAAACATATCGTCCTCTAGACTATTTTTCATGTGATATCACTGACAAAAGAATTGTAACTGACAACCGTCTTGCAATTTACTGTATTTGTCAGGTTCTTTGTGATTGGTAACTTTAATGGCACCTGATCTAATAATGAAATAGTATGAATCAAGCAAATATTGTACCAAGTTTGGTGTTTTTGTCAAAAAGTGAATGATTTTTTTTTGCTTACTCACTGCAAAGCTTACCTATGCTGAAGTTTAATACAGGCTTCTTTTAGTGTTTAATTCTCATAGGCTGACTGCTTTTACCACTAAAAGAGTTTGCTCAAGTGAGTGCATACGGACAAACATAGGTAGATAGACAGACAGACAGACAGATAGGTAGATAGATAGATAGGTACACACACATGTTTTTATGAAAGCAATTTCAGTAAACCATGCAGGTGCGCACCTGCTTTAACAGCATATACCTAGTTTAAAATAAAGGAAGTAATTTGTATGTATTAATGACATACGTATTTTCAGTTACTTAAATGAAAGACCTATTCAAGAGAATATTATTTAATATTTAATAGAACAGCCATACAGTTTTTAGTTGGTGCTTGACATCAAGACACACAGCAGCGGCCAAGAAAGCCGGCGTGCCACACCGTGAGTATATTTACAGGAAGAAACAAAACGCAGTTTTCATGCATACATAGCTCTGTGGTCCCATCCTGAATTGGAATCATTTTTATACTGCAAATGCCCTCCACCTTCAGGACTCCACATACCAAATGTGAGCAAGATTGCTTAACACAATCGTGAAATATAAGCCTTCAAAATTCAGTTTAATTTCTTAATTTTTTTCTTTGTTTAGGGGGCTCAGGGGGCTTAGATTATTCTTTTCGTACACTTTACAAAAACCATTATAAAATGCTAATGTGTAGCTCAACTGTCTTGAGCTTTGGTACATTTTAACAAAGTATAGCGGCACAATCATGTACCACTTTTGGTGCAAATCTGATTAATATTCATAGAGTTATGGACAGTTATTTGCGTTACAAAAGGCCAACTTGTTGTCACGTCTACAGGGTAAACACTTATGGGAATAACTTAAAAATCCATATGCATATAGGTTAACTATCATAGCTCAAACCTTTTGTGGTTTAAAAGAAATCGCATTGACAGCTACAGAGTTACAAGGCAAAAACCAAACAACTGTAAATCAAGGGGTCGAATTACCATCAAAATACTTTAATAGAACAGTCACTGCAGGGTAAAAAAGGTGCATAAAAATGTCAAAAAAGTTACTGACCAGCGTTCGAACCAGGGACCTCCATACTGAACACCCAAATCCCTAACCACTGAGCCGCTGTTATCACAGCTAATCATCTCACTTTATTTCTACTTTATAAATGAAAAAATTCTAGCTAAAGTCTACTCAATAGTCAAGTTCATAATTTCATAGATCTACCAAAGGAAAATTAATCACCAAAGGAAAATTAATCACCAAAGGAAAATCTAGAACATTCTACAAAAATTATTAAAGTATATAGCTGTGTCATATGGCTAAGTACAGCTTGTGTGGGAGGACAACATACTCATTTAACGGAAACAGAAAATGCCATTTTAATGCATCTGTTGCAGCCTGTTTACAGGTGAGACCCGGCCTTCGATATGCAACAGTTAATAATGAGGATGGAGCTCGTGTAGACGTTTATGCTTCAGGATTCTGGGGAGGTAAGCAAACATCTGAAGACATTGTTTTTGATGTCAAAGATAAGGCTATTGCACCTTCATATCGTGGTACCAAGTATCCTCACCTGGTAGTTTTTTGACGTTTTGACGGCGTGAGAAACAACGGAAGTATGAACAACAAAATTGAGATGGGTTCTTTTACCCCACTTGTATTTTCAAATTAAGGGGTGGTGTGGGTCATGCTGCTCAGTGCTATTACAGAAGACTTGCTCTCCTTGTCTCTCTTCAGAAGGAGTAGTGTCATATAGTTTTGTGATGTCAGGGTGGTGCCAAGGAGTGCTGGTAACCCCGGGAATAATAATAAAAAAATCTAAATAAAAGTTTTCATGAATCTGTAGCTCCATAGTGCTTGAATGGCATTTCTGCAGTGGAAGCTTCATCAGGGTAGGGAATCTCCCATTCCTAGTTTGAGTCGAATCTGCCTAGCTATCATTGGGGGGTATACACACCTTCAAAATTCATCTTATTTCAGTTCTTCATATAGCCACACAGTCTTCGATGATTCCTGTAGTAAAGGGAAAAAAGTTAAAAGGAATTATCAAGGTCAACCATAGGCTGGTTTTGGAACTTGCAATTACAAAAAGAAGTGATATCCACACAAAACAGCCAAGCTGTAAAAAAAGATACAGCCTTAAAAAGCCTGGGTGAAAAAGTTGTGAAATCAAAGGTGGTGGCCAACAAATAGCTGCAATGATGTTAATACTAATAATTTTTAACAATGCACAGCCATTATTAAATTTGTTAGCATTAACATCATTGCAGACATTTGTTGGCCACCACCTTTGATTTCACAACTTTTTTCACCCTGGATTTTTAAGGCTGTACCTTTTTTCACAGCTTGGCTGTTTTTGTGCAGATAGTATATACAGTTGAATGGGCTCATAAAGTATTGTTACATTCACATATTTTGTTTCAAACTATTAGACAACATTGTTGGATTAATGAACATGTCAACATTTCCTGGTGAAGATGTCACTTGGATGTGTAGTGTCCAGTCTACCACAGATCTAACCTTCACATGGTACATTAATGGTGTTGTGGTCTCCTCTGAGATGGGAACAGCCTCCGGCCAAATCATCAGTAACAGCTACACTCTGACTAATATTAACTACACTGATTCCAACTCTGTAGTGATGTGTGAAGCTGCTGGTAACTCAGTCACAGTGGAGAGTGATAATGTTACACTAACAGGTAGACTATGTTATTTCTGTCTATCATACAGTATGATAGTACCGTATAGTAGGGACCACAAAGGTTATTGTGTGGCCCATGAAAAACATCACCCAAAAACCAGCCTCATTTTCCCTGACAACGATGAGGCAGTATTGGTTAGATAAAACTAAATGCAGACAAGCCTTCATATAGACCCGAAACGTTTTCAACAAGTTGCTAAGGAATTTAAATAAAATATTAAGCAGAATTTTCTACTGACTGACTGACTGACTGCCTGACTTATACCTTCTGACAAGCTTAACTCGATAATGGCTAAGGCTACGAGTTAGATTTTTGCACTGTTCGACATTGCTTCAGCTTGACACGTGCCTTTTGACATACCACAGTACTTACAATGCATTCTTCATGGACTTACCAGTGTCCTCCTTTGTGTTCCATTCATCTTTGCTAACAGTGAAAGGTGTCGATTTGGTGGTAGCACGTGATGGCTTCTCTTCGTTATGGAAATCATCCATATTTTCATAGTGACTACTTTGATTGTAGAGGTGCTTTTTGAACAGTTCTTGAATCGTAATGCTGTGTAACGAGTTGAACATAGCTGACAACAAAGCATAATGGATACTTCACTTTTCAGATTATAATTGGTAGCTGGGACACATGGCACCATTTCTTTTCTTTGATGCAGTATGCATGGGCAGGTCCACAAGTCATAATAATTTTATTTTACAAAAAATGTTAACAAACAAGTACACAGAAAAATTTGGAATTTTCAACAAGAGTAGGGACCATAGCAAGTCAATAAAAAATACTGAAACAAGCTGGAATAGTGCACAATATTAAATCACAGTAAAACAATTTAGATAAGAAGTGTTATATCTCTACTACGTTCAAGATACCACAAGGAAGAGCACAGTAGGGATATAACACTTCTTATTGTTTTACTGTGATTTAATATTGTACACTTCTCCAGCTTGTTCAGTACTTTTTATCAATGTGCTATGGTCCCTACTCTAGTTGAAAGTTTTGTGTACTTGTTTTACCACATGTACACTAGTTCTCATATATAAAGGGTTGCAAGAATTAGTCATAGTCATAAGTGTGTACTGTATATTAGGGATCATGGAGGTCTGTACCTTCTCACAAAAAGTGTTGACCAGACACCAGCCTCACAATACCTTCATGGCACCTTGGTAGCACTGGTTAGGCTGAAAATGCCCACAGTATGACTTGAAATGCTTGCAATAGGTTATTACAATTTTTTTTTTTAGTTTCATGCAGCAGAATTTTCTACTGACTGACTAGCTGATTGACTGACTGATGGATGGATCGACGGACTGACTGACTGACTGACTGACTGACTGACTGACTGACTGACTTGACTGACTGACTGAATTTCTGATGCCTAAACTCAATAATGGCTAAGGCTATGGGTTCACTGCTTCAGCTTGACTAGGTGCCTTTTGGCACACCTCACTACGTGCTTCATCCTTTGTGTCCCATTTATCTTTGCTTATAGCCCAAGGTGTTGATTTATGGTTGTGCTGTGCGATGGGTTCCCTACATTTGTAATGGGAATTGTCCAAGTTTTCTGTTATGACTGGATTGATTGTAGAGGTCCTTCTCGTAGTGTTCCTTGTTTGTAAAACTGTGTAGCAGGCTGAAAACAGAACATAATGGCATTTCACTATTTCAGTATTATTGATAGTTGGGACACACGTTCATATGAAAACAATAAGCCTGGCGCCATTGTTTCTTCTAATGCAATATGAGGGGGATCAACTGGTTAGTCATTTTCATAAGTGTGTTTAATGTGTGTTACTGTATATTAGGGATCATGGAGGTTTGCACTTTTCTCACAAAAGAAATATCGCCCAATAATCAGCCATGGTTTGGTAATATTGGTGAGGTATAACCAAGAGTCCCTTACTTGTGTTATGAACTCTTGGTATAACCAAGCCAAAAAATGCCTTTGGTATGACTTGAAATGCTTCCAATAGGTTACCACAAAATTTTTAAAAAATGAGTACGCTGACTGACTGATTGACTAGCTAATTGACTGACTGACTAATGGGCTCACTGTTCGATGTTGGTTCAGCCCAACAAGTGCCTTTTGGCATATTGCAGTACGTACAGTGTGTGTTTCATATGGACTTACCTGTGTCCTCGTTTGTGTCCCATTTATCTTTGCCGACAGTGCAAGGTGTCGATTCATGGTAGCACCATATGATGGCTTCCCTACATTTACAATGGGAATTGTCCGAGTTTTTCATTGTGACTGGATTGATTGCAGAGGTCCTTCTCGTAGTGTTGTAGTGTTCTTTTTTTGTAATGGGTTGAACATAGCTGAAAACAAAGCATAATGGCAACTTTACTATTTCAGTAATTGATTGTTGGGGCACGTGTTCAGATGAAAACAATAAGCCTGGCGCCATTGTTTCTTTTAATGCAGTATGAGTGGGTTCACCATAATATTGTTGCAAAAAAGTAAACAAACAAGTAGAAGAGCATCAAAGAAAAAAGTAGTGAAACAAGGGAGGTTGCTTACACCTACCTACTTTAGTCATGGATTAAATGTCCACTGGGTATGTAGGCAACCTCTTTTGTTTCGCTACTTTTATTTCTTTGATTCCTAACCAAACTTAAATTTCCTTCTACTTGTATACATATAATTATTATGATCATTAATGCATTGTGTAACTGATTGGATTTCTTTAACTGTATTAAATCATTGATTTCCATTACAGTGTTAGCTCCAGCAATAGTGTCCATAACAACATCTCCAGTATTACTACAATCTGGTGACTCAGTAAATTTAACTTGTTCGGCCATGGGTGGGCCAAGGTTGGAACTGGCATGGCAGAGAGATGGAATGGATATTGTAAATGGAATGATGGGGGATAGCACGGTCACTCGTATTATCACGTCAGCTAGCAATAACGATTTAGGAAACTACACATGCCGTGCCACTATTGATTCAGAGCAGATGGAATCAATTGTCTTGTTAGTAGGTAAAGTTTCTCTCACATAATTATGTAAACACATGAGCTGATACATTCACCTTCAGCCAGTGTATTAACTGTCTGTGTCTACGTAGTTGCTCCTTATAATGTGATGATTACTGATTCCAATGCGATGGCTGTTACAAACCCTACAACTTTGAATAATGGAGATTCTTTAGTACTTGATTGTACTGCTGCTGGAGGTCCTGCTAATATGTATCGCTGGTTCAAGGATAACATGTTATTTGATAATGATAGTGTAGTAAACATCACTAATGTTGAGGCTACTGATGGAGGACTGTATGAGTGTAGAGTGAGTAATGATGCTGGGAATAGTACAACAAGTGTTACCATTAATGGTGAGTATAGTTTACTGTGTCTGAAATGTGATGTTTTGTTATCTGTTGACCTATAGTTGCTCCACGATTTGTTGTTATCCCACAAGACATGGAAGTAATAGTTGGCACCCAAGTGATGTTGTTTTGTTCTGCTGATGGCTTCCCTGTACCAACTATTTCATGGTTGTACAATGACATGATTATAACTGATGGAATAACATCAGATATGAACACTACTGTTACTAGTAGCACATTATCATTGTCCAGTGTACAGCTGAACAATACAGGAGATTATGTGTGTCAGATCACAAGTACTGTAGTAACAATGTCACTGAATAGTACAGCAACTGTTAATGGTGTTGTTGGTGAGTTGGGTACAGTTTGTTAACCAGCAGTCTATAGGTCTGTGTTTATGGGTGTGAATAAAATTGCACATTAAAATATTGCTAAAGATTATATGCTTGACAATGTACTGATTTATAAAATTTATTGTTACAAGGAAAACATATTATGTATTTTTGTCAAACTAATAGACAACATTGATGGATTAATGAATGTGTCAGCATTTCCTGGTGAAGATGTCACTTGGATGTGTAGTGTCCAGTCTACCACAAACCTAACCTTCACATGGTACATTAATGGTGCCATGGTCTCCTCTGAGATGGGAACAGCCTCTGGCCAAACCATCAGTAGCAGTTACACTCTGACTAATATTAACTACACTGATTCCAACTCTGTAGTGATGTGTAGAGCTGGTGGTAACTCATTCACAGTGGAGAGTGATAATGTTACACTAACAGGTAGACTATGTTACTTCTGTCTATTCTATCACATGTGCATTAGTTCTCATATATAAAGGGACACAGTAATGGGTCATAGTCATAAGTGTGTTTAAACAAAAGGAACTGAGTTTGGTAGATATTATATAAAGCTCAATAGATAGACTACATCCTGATAACATATTGGGTGTTAGGTAGAGTTGCAATGATATGTTATTTGGGCATATTGTTATGTAGTCTCCATTGTATCACGATACAGTGATATATCACATGATACAAAGTGAAGTATACACATAAATGTTTTGTTGCTTTTTTGGAAATAATGAAACCCTTTTACTTTTCCAAAATGCTTAAGGTTACGGGATACTGTAAACCCCACATGTACACTATCAAACATTTTTCATGATTAGGGGTTTGATTTTTCTTAATGCATTGTTATCAAATATTTATGCATTCTTAACTTCTCATTAATCGACATAAAATTCAAATGTTGTTATGGAAACATGAGTTGTCCCCATGCCAATTAGTGAAAACTACGAACCAAAAATCAGACCAATGAAGAGCCATGAGAACTTACTAACAATTCTAAGATTTGAAGAACATCACTTGTGAGGGACTGACAAGAGGATTTGTGAATAATGCGTATAGTTGTTGAAATATGACTACAATATTGCCTAAAGCAAGACACTGTGGTCACTAAATTTATTTTTAAATTGATATCAAAAGCACTAGAAACATTATTTCTAACAAAAGGCTCCGTCAGGACCTAGACAAGAAGCCAAACTAGTAGTCTGTTTATACAAAATGTTAACAACTAGTTTGACAGTCCTGATTTTTGGTTCAGGAAAATATCGCCATTAGTCAGCAAAACTACGCATGCGCTTACAGGTGCGCCAGTTGCTAAGTGTGTTGTTTCTATGTTATCTTGTACTGTTATGTGTGTTTTCTTGTACCTTGTACCTGTCCAGTCAGTATGCTATGATTCTCCCAACAATTTAAGCCTGTTACCAGCTGATACACAACACAACAACACCAAGCCCGCCTTAATTACGTAATAAAATTTTTGTTTGACATTCGTTCAGTATCCCGTAACCTTAAGTGTAAAAACCAGCTTTGATTCATGATAATGTCAGCCATTAAAATGTGGTACTATTTCTTATGTCCATACACCTTGATATATCACAATACATGATATATCAATTTAGTATTGATATGTATCATGGCCTCAACGTATGATCAACATGTGATATATCAATATATTTGTTGCATCTTCATTGTTAGCTATTTTATGCTACACTGTATATTATTTATATTTTTGAGTGATTGGAACTCCTCAACTGTGTTATTTCATTTAATTGTCTCCATTACAGTGTTATCTCCAGTGATAGTGTCCATAACATCATCTCCAGTATTACTGCAATTTGGTAACATGACAACTTTAAATTGTTCAGCCATGGGTGGTCCAAGGCTGAACCTGACATGGCAGAGAAATGGAGAGAATGTTGCAATGGGAATTATGGGGGATCAGGTGGTTACTCATAATATTGTGTTAGCTGGTAATGATGATATTGGAGACTACACATGCCATGCCACTATTGATTCGATACAGGATGAAGAATCTGTCACAGTAATAGGTAAATTCTCTATCAAATTACTGAATTATGTACATATCCGTAAAACAATTTTTAGCTCTGTTAGGAGCTAAAGATTGCCTAACATACGTTGTTAGTTAAATACTTTTCTATGTCTAGTTGCTCCAAATAATGTGATTATTACTGATTCTGGTGGAGTTACTATTGTTACCAATTCTACAACTGTGAATAATGGAGATTCCTCAGTACTAAACTGTACTTCTGCTGGGGGTCCTGCTAACATGTATTGCTGGTTCAAGGATAACATGTTATTTGATAATGATAGTGTAGTAAACATCACTAGTGTTGAGGCTACTGATGGAGGACTGTATGAGTGTAGAGTGAGTAATGATGCTGGGAATAGTACAGCAAGTGTTAACATTAATGGTGAGTATAGTTTACTGTGTCTGAGATGTGATGTTTTGTTATCTGTTGATCTATAGTTGCTCCACAATTTGTTGTTATACCACAAGACGTGGAAGTAATAGTTGGCACCCAAGTGATGTTGTCTTGTTCTGCTGATGGCTTCCCTGTACCAACTATTTCATGGTTGTACAATGACATGATTATGACTGATGGAATAACATCAGATATGAACACTACTGTTACTAGTAGCACATTATCATTGTCCAGTGTACAGCTGAACAATACAGGAGATTATGTGTGTCAGATCACAAGTACTGTAGTAACAATGTCACTGAATAGTACAGCAACTGTTAATGGTGTTGTTGGTGAGTTGGTGTGTGTACATGGTCTGTGTACATGGTCTGTGTACATGGTCTGTGTACATGGGTGTGAATGTAATCACACATTGAATATTTTTCAAAAGTAATACAATATGTGCTTGGTCAATAGGAACTAGTCATTTGTAACAATGAACAGGGGCGGATCTAGGATTTTTAGAAGGGGGTTTCCAGTGGTAGTAGGACTCAGGTGTGGGGGTTGATGTTGACAAGGTTTTAATTTTACACTTGAAATGTAATGAAATTTACTGTTTAAACTATTTTACAGAGTTTTTTGATCTATGATCACTAGCATTTAATATGTCATGTTTTCACCAATATTTATGTAGTTAGCTATGATAGATTGGTCTACTGAATCTTTATGATTAGCTTCAAGTGTTTAGCTAGCTTTATAGCTAGTCATGATCAACTCTTTGCTTCTTCATAACCACTTGGTATTTCTACTTCATTATCACTATTACGATCACCTTCTATCAGGCCTTCTATATCCTATTCTATTTGCTGTGTAGTCTTGGAAGGTTTACTGCTATGTCAATAACAGGAGTGGAGAACAACACTCTAACTTAACAAAACAGTACTCTAGCTAAGTTGGGGAAGGGGGGCAAAGTCATATGAGGTGGTTAACATTCAGAAAGTATATAAAATAATTAACTGCGCCTTATCACAATATTAACTGCAAATCACAATATTAGGGCTTATAAGGTTGAGATTGAATTTGAGACGATTTCACTAGTATTCCTCAATGACTGTCATTGAGTACTGTACAAGTAGATATCAATAAATGAAAGACCTTTGAAATGCACACATAAATTTGTAAAGATACATCTCTAATTGCAGACAGGTTTGCATCCAAAATTGCGGAACTAGAATATTGTTTAATGTTTCAACTGAATGTTCTATTAGAGTATCTCGATCTTATGTTCACAAAAATACTTGTGATCTTTGAGTTTTACTGCAAGAATAGTGAAATATCAGTTAGCAGATGAGTATTGGTGAGTATGATTCATGTGTTATGTCGTATGGGTTTATAGTTGTAGTTAAGGAAGAATCAGTATAATACTAGTTGCCTAAGGGCTGGACAGCTGTTCTGAAATAAGCCAGCTCCACAGAGGTTTCTGGAAACCCTAGAAACACTGTCCCTGATGAATATATATGTCAAGCATATAGGCAGATTTTTTTTTCTTCATCCCATCATCCCAAAAACCTATGGCTTCCCATGAAATTTAATTTGTTCTATAACTTACAAATGGTTTTAGCAAATGTTCTGTACTTTTTTACTGGATATAAGCTAACACTAGTACACAGTTTAGTCCAAACCCAACTGCTAACTTTGCTTTAGAACATGAGTTACAGTTTTTCCCTTTATACTAGAACTAGTCCTACAGTTTACGCACAAGAGCCTTGATACTTTTATGATACACTATGCTAAACACCACAAACCATTGTGCGTTTTTATTTTTGTCTTTTAGCTTCTCATTCATCACATATTTATCTTTCGGGTTGACACTCCCAGAAATCCTTTTCTTTACTTCCATGTTATTCATCATCTGAACTTGCTATTTAAAAATGGCAAACACTTTTCTTTGGCAAAATTACTAAAGTAGCTTGTGTGAAAATTTCATGTCCATTGGATTAAAAATGATGGAGTAGTTCTAATTTAAGTGAGAGGGTGTAGAATAGCAAGATGCGTGCACTTGTTGCTATGGGATACCTAATTTATGGGTGCTAAAATGTGTCAACATGTCACAGACTAATTAAGTGACCATAATGTTTTTTTTAGTGCAAAACAGACTATGTCTTGGGAAGCCTTGTACGAACTGTACAGAGCACCCTTAATGCTTGACATATTATATAGTAGTTTGTAGAGTTCAACAAAGGAACTCATTC
Source organism: Dysidea avara (assembly GCF_963678975.1). Classification (NCBI taxonomy): domain Eukaryota; kingdom Metazoa; phylum Porifera; class Demospongiae; order Dictyoceratida; family Dysideidae; genus Dysidea; species Dysidea avara. The sequence continues at coordinate 6,792,404 of NC_089276.1, read as the reverse complement.
TAGCTCTTATTGATCGCATTATTTTTTGTTCAAACAATTAGATAACATTGTTGGATTAATGAACATGTCAGCATTTCCTGGTGAAGATGTCACTTGGATGTGTAGTGTCCAGTCTACCACAGACCTAACCTTCACATGGTACATTAATGGTGCCATGGTCTCCTCTGAGATGGGAACAGCCTCTGGACAAACCATCAGCAACAGCTACACTCTGACTAATATTAACTACACTGATTCCAACTCTGTAGTGATGTGTAGAGCTGCTGGCAACTCAGTCACAGTGGAAAGTGATAATGTTACACTAACAAGTAGGTTAACCAAGGTAATTTCTTTGTCCATAAACATGGAGGGGCTGTTACACTTTTCATTGTGTATGAAATGCATGTGAATTTCTTCACAACGAATGCACCTTATTTGGTTAGTATGAGTGAGCCTTTCTAGTGGTTGGCTTTTGTTTCCTCCATATACAGTAGTTATTTTAATAACAGCAATGTGCTGTTAGTCCCTATACATCACTGTGTGACCAGATATCATTCAGATCACATTCTTGTGGTAGTGTTAACCACATCTTAGAATATCAAGTTTAATTGTGGTATATGTTTTCCTTGTGCAGTTCTTCTACCAAACATCACTGATATCATATTTACTCCACCATTAACTGGCTCTTCACTGTTACTCAATTTTAATGACAATCAGTCAATGACTTGTACTGCTAGTGGTGGTCCTCGGATCATGAGCATGTGGCAATTTGAAGATGATTCATCAACTGGAGCCAGTGGTTCATCATTGTCAACAGTAGCCACTGGTAGTAACGTTGTAACTTATACCATCTCATCCTCATCAACCAGTGATACTGGTACTTATTACTGTGTAGCTACTATTGATGGAATGGAGGACACTTCTGATATGTACACCTTGCTTGGTAAGACTTTGTTATTGTGAACATGTTAAGTATGAGCAGCGAGTAGCCCTGGTATGCAAAATTCCTTATGCACACACACGCACGCACGCACGCACGCACGCATGCACGCACGCACGCACGCACACACACAAAATACAAACACACATACACTTCTGTTTGTCTGACCAGCTGGGTAAACCCTCAAAAGAGTGAAGAGACAATAGTAACACTGTCAACCTTGATTACAGTAACAGTTATTGTAACACATACTTTGAAGTTATGTTGTGGTTTTCACACCTCTCTGCAGGGGTAACCAGGTTATGACTTACAAGGATTCTTGAGCCTAGTACAGCATAACAAATGGTTTTTAATGGCAGTAATGTACAGGCATGGTATCACGATAGTTAATAACAATATATTGCGATATCGATACTTTCAAAATATCGCGATATATCGCTAAAACGGTAGAATCGCTCAGCCCTACCAAAAAAATGCGTGTCTTTACAACATATTATGTTATACACGGTCCTGGATGGATTAAATGTAGGCAAAGTTTGCTATCATAGCAATATCAAGACACACGATAGTGTGTTGTGCGGCCCAAGAAGCCGGCGCGCCACACCGTGAGTATATTGACAGGAAGAAAGAAAACGTCATTTTCACACATTTGTATCTCGGTGATACCTCATCCGATTGGAACCAAATTTGCTGCAGAGTTGCCCGCCAGCTAGGGGAGTCTACATTCCAAATTTGAAGGAAATCACTCAAGCCATTTCCGAGATACGAGTGGCCAAAGTTTCGTTTTTTTTTTCTTCGTTTTTTTTTCTTCTTCGTCTTTTCGCACACTTGCAAAAATTGCTATAAAACGCAAACGCGTACTCCGATCGCCTTGAAATTTGGCACACAGAAGGGGAGTACAAAGGCGAATCCTAGCATCACAGTTGGTGCAAATCCGGTGAATGATTCAGGAGTTATGACCGATTATTCGCGTAGAACAAGATCGATTTGTTGTCACGCCTACAGGGTAAACCGCTTCATGGAATGAGTTGAAAATTGCTATGTAGATGGAGTAACCATTGTAGGAGTGCCTTTTGGTGGTTTGAAAGGAATCGAGATAAAGACCACGGAGATATGACACAAAACCCAACCTGTGTCACAATTACGCGATCGATTTTTAGGAATAAAAAAGTATTAGTTTCCACGCCTACTAGGCAAACCGCTTAGAGCAATGAGCTGAAAATCGGTGTATAGCTGGAATAATCTTCATTGAAAGTCCTTGCAGTAGTATAGAAGAATTGGATTACAAACCACTGAGTTATGATTCGAAAGCCAACTCCGTGTAGCAAATGCGAGATCGAGATACTCTAATAGAACAGTCACCCTAATAGAGCATTCAGCTAATTTATTTACTCCATTATAGAATTCTATTACCATATTCTGTATGGAGTTCAGCTGCAAACAGTTAATCTTATAGACAGTTCAGCAAGAAGCAAGTCACCCTATAGAGAGTTCAGCTACAAATATATCGCTGTAGTGATTCATAACATTGCAAGTCACACTGAAGAGAGTTCAGCTATAAACAAGTCATGCACCCTGTAGAGAGTTCGGCTACACTCTCTAGAGAATTCAGCTACAAACAAGTCACTGTGGAGAGAGTTCAGCTACAAAGAAACTATCCTGTAAAGAGTTCATCTATACAAACAAGTTACCCTATAGAGATCACCTGCAAACAAGTAACCCTGTAGAGAGTTCAGCTACAGACAAGTCACTTTATAGTTTATACAGTGTTCAGCTACAAGTAAGTCACTCTGTAGAGAATTCAGCTACAAATAAGTCACTCTGTAGAGAATTCAGCTACCACCAAGTCACTCTGTAAAGAATTTTGCTACAAACAAGTCACCGTGTAGAGAGTTCAGCAACCAAAATACTACTCTGTAAAGAGTTCAGCTATACAAACAAGTTACTCTGTAGAGAGATCAGCTAGAAACAAGAGAGTTCAGCTAGAAGAAGTCACCCTGTAGAGAACTCAGCTGCAAAGAAACCCTGTAGAGAGATCAACTACAAACAAATCACCCTGCAGAGCATTCAGCTATAAATAAATCACCCTGTAGAAAGTTCAGGTACAAACAAATCACCCTATATACAGTTCAGCTACAAAAAAAAATCACTCTGTAGAGAGTTAAGCTACAAAGAAGTTATGCTACAGTGAGATCAGTTTGAAACAAGAGGTTTCAGCTACAAACAAATTAACCTGTAGAGAGTTCAACTATGAACAGATCATCCTGTAGATAGTTCAGCTAGATACAAGTCACCCTATAGAGAGATCAGCTAGAGGAAGTCACCTTGTAGAGAGATCAGCTAGAAAAAGTTGCCTTGTAGAAAGTTCAGTAACAAAAGAAACCATCCTGTAGAGGGTTCAGCTACAAACAAATCACCCTGTAGAGAGTTCAGCTGCAAACAAATCACCCTGTAGAGAGTTCAGCTACAAACAAATCAACCTGTAGAGAGATCAGCTCGAGGAAGTCACCTTGTAGAGGGATCAGCTAGAAACAAGTCACCTTGTAGAGAGTTCAGGTACAAAGAAACCACCATGTAGACAGTTCAGCTGCAAACATATCGCCTGTAGAGAGTTCACACAGCTAGAAACAAATCACCCTGTAGAGAGATCAGCTAGAAGAGGTCACCTTGTAGAGAGTTCAGCTACAAAGAAACCATCATGTAGAGAGTTCAGCTGCAAACAAATCACACTGTAGAGAGTTCAGCTACAAAAAGATCACCCTGTAGAGAGTTCAGCTAGAAGAAGTCACCTTGTAGAGAGTTCAGCTACAAAGAAACCATCATGTAGACTCTGAGAGTTAAGCTGCAAACAAATTACTCTGTAGAGAGTTCAGCTAGAAGAAGTCACCTTGTAGAGAGTTCAGCTACAAAGAAACCATCGTGTAGAGAGTTCAGCTACAACGAAATCACCATGTAGAGAGTTTAGCTGCAAACAAATAACCTGTAGAGAGTTCAGCTAGAAACAAATCACCCTGTAGAGAGATCAGCTAGAAGAGTTCACCTTGTAGAGAGTTCAGCTACAAAGAAACCGCCATGTAGAGAGTTCAGCCTCAAACAAATCACCGTGTCGAGAATTCAACTACAAACAAATTGCCCTGTAGAGGGATCAGCTAGAAGAAGTTACCTTGTAGAGAGTTCAGCTACAAAGAAACCGCCATGTAGAGAGTTCAGCCTCAAACAAATCACCATGTAGAGAATTCAACTGCAAACAAATCGCCCTGTAGAAGGATCAGCTAGAAGAGGTCACCTTGTAGAGAGTTCAGCTACAAAGAAACCATCATGTAGAGAGTTCAGCTACATAGAAATCACCTTGTAGAGAGTTCAGCTAGAAGAAGTCACCTTGTAAAGAGTTCAGCTACAAAGAAACCACTATGTAGAGAGTTTAACTGCAACAAATCACCAGTAGAGAGTTCAGCTAGAAACACATCACCCTGGAGAGAGATCAGCTAGAAGAGGTCATCTTATAGTGAGTTCAGCTACAAAGAAACCACCACATAAAGAGGTCAGCTGCAAATAAATCACTTGTTGAGAGTTCAGCTACAAACAAATCCCCCTGTAGAGGGATCAGCTAGAAGAAGTCACCTTGTAGAGAGTTCAGCTACAAAGAAACCATCATGTAAAGAGTTCAGCTACAAAGAAACCACTATGTAGAGAGTTTAACTGCAACAAATCACCAGTAGAGAGTTCAGCTAGAAACACATCACCCTGGAGAGAGATCAGCTAGAAGAAGTCACCTTGTAGAGAGTTCAGCTACAAAGAAACCACCACATAAAGAGGTCAGCTGCAAATAAATCACTTGTTGAGAGTTCAGCTACAAACAAATCCCCCTGTAGAGGGATCAGCTAGAAGAAGTCACCTTGTAGAGAGTTCAGCTACAAAGAAACCACCACATAAAGAGGTCAGCTGCAAATAAATCACTTGTTGAGAGTTCAGCTACAAACAAATCCCCCTGTAGAGGGATCAGCTAGAAGAAGTCACCTTGTAGAGAGTTCAGCTACAAAGAAACCATCATATAGAGTTCAGCTACAAAGAAATCACCCTGTAGAGAGTTCAGCTAGAAGAAGTCACCTTGTAGAGAGTTCAGCTGCAAACAAATCACCCTGTAGAGAGTTCAGCTACAAAAAGATCACCCTGTAGAGAGTTCAGCTGGAAGAAGTCACCTTGTAGAGAGTTCAGCTACAAAAAGATCACCCTGTAGAGAGTTCAGCTAGAAGAAGTCACCTTGTAGAGAGTTCAGCTACAAAGAAACCATCATATAGAGAGTTCAGCTACAAAGAAAGCACTCTGTAGAAAGATCAGCTAGAAGAAGTCACCTTGTAGAGTGTTCAGTTACAAAGAAACCATCATGTAGAGAGTTCAGCTGCAAACAAATCACCCTATAGAGAGTTCAGCTACAAAAAGATCACCCTGTAGAGAGTTCAGCTAGAAGAAGTCACCTTGTAGAGAGTTCAGCTACAAAGAAACCATCGTGTAGAGAGTTCAGCTACAAAGAAACCACCATGTAGAGAGTTTAGCTGCAAACAAATCACCTGTAGAGAGTTCATCTAGAAACAAATCACCCTGTAGAGAGATCAGCTAGAAGAGGTCACCTTATAGATAGTTCAGCTACATTTCAAGTCACCCAGTAGAGAGATCAGCAGCAAAATAATATCCTGTGGGGAATAATGGGCATGTAATAAATATATGTATATAATTTGTATAATTACTAATAAAATCAAAAATAATTGAAGTATTAAAAATCTTCTTTAAGTTCTTTTCTTCTTCCTGTGGTAAAGAAAAAACACATGGATTAAAAAACCCCCAAAGCCAGCCATTGGCCGGCTTTGCAGTATACAAATACAAAAAGAAGTGATATCTAATCAAAAACAGCCAAGCTGTAAAAAAAGGTGCAGCCCCCAAAAAGGCCATGGTGAAAAAAGATGTGAAATCCAAGGTGGCGGCCAAGAAATGGCTGTGATGGTAGGTTAATGGTAAAAATTTTAATAACGACAATTCAGATGAATTTTGTGCCGCTTGGTCTTGGCACCAAATTCACCTGAATTGTTGTTATTAAAATTTTTACCATTAACCTACCATCACAGCCATTTCTTGGCCGCCACCTTGGATTTCACATCTTTTTTCACCATGGCCTTTTTGGGGGCCGCACCTTTTTTTACAGCTTGGCTGTTTTTGATTAGATAATACATTACACAGCACACGATGATCTAGTTAGAAGTTGGTAGTTAATTAAAAATTTAAATGTAGTTGCATGTGTAAAGAGTTTGTAGCTACATCCTCAAAAGAAAAAACTTTTGTGATACGAATGGCTCTATATAGTAGCATTGAAGATATGCCACTCATGATTCATTTAGGGATGGCCCCCGTATACATATATGTAGTGCATAATTATGTGGTCAGTTCTGAAGAGAATCAAGTACTAAATATCTTAAGGATTTCAGCTGTGTTAATGACTTGTGGTGAATGCTGAGCACATTTTGAACTTTCCACTGTTTGTTGCAAATACGATTCATAAGTACTGTATTTTCTGCATTCCACGAACTTCTTGCATTAATTGAATTACCATCAACTATAGAATTGGAGCAAACCTGCTTTTGATAGCTACTATAATTATTGATAATATTGCTCCCATGCATAAGTGGGCTCAGCATGCAAATACTAAATATAGTACATTGCATATCATATATATAACCATGCAAATACAGATGCTAGTGCATGTCTAGACTATACCACCTGTTTAGTATGAGGAAGAAGATATTTTTCAAAAGGCACAATAATTTTACTTGTAGCATGCAGTATACAGCTATGTGCCTGCATCAACCACTGCTATAACTCTCCAATAGAGCAGTCAGATATTCTTATAGAACAATCAAAAAATGTTTTTGTACATGATGTCACTACTGAAATTTTAAATCAACAATAACAAAATGTTTATTTAACTGTACTCAGAGTAGTTGTCAAGTACATTCCACATTTTTTCATAAAATTAGATATTAGTTACGAGGGGGTGGTTTTGGCAATATAAATCGCATTTAGCATGCCGTTATTGCTTAAAGTGTACATAATCTAGCCTTCACTAGAAGTTTGTACTTGTGCTGAGCAATCATTTCCATAATTCAACACACTTAAAGGTGTTTATGTGCATGAGACTACATTATTTGTTGGATTGCAGAGGAAATTTTCGCTAAATCGGATGACTCTGGTCTCAGCCAGATGGTAAACAAGTTTCAATCCACACCATATTTTGCACACAGGTACTTGACTTGGAGGTGATTACTGCAGTAAATGTTGCAGTGTTTCCTGTAAGTCTGCTGTGCTCCAGATCACGAAACGTCTTTTTTTCGCCAATTGGCGATGTGCGACGTCACTACCAAATATTAATTAATTATATTACCAATTTTTGGCCCCATACACCACATAGTTTCAGATTTATGACCACAAATATTTTGAATATTTCATGAAAAATTGGTCAATCTTGAGTTACAAAATTAACTGTAGCTCATCACTGTGTTAATATTTTAAAACAAAAATTTCAATGATTAAAGACGGTTAATTGACTTTTCAAGTGACCCATAAATTATGTGATATCAACTTAATTAAGGTTTAAAAAGGCTCTATTAAAAACTTCAATCCTTAATATTTCAAACAGTGCTGCTTCAAATTGTTTCCTTTTTTTACTGAATAATTATTGGGTCATGGTCTATTGTTGATAAAATATTTGTGGTGGGGCCACAATGGGTTCAAGAAATATAATTAACTATATTGTGGTATGTAGTGGCTATTATTGCTGTATGGGAGCGTACACCTCTAATAATCACTCTTAATAAAGTCATGCCAACTTTGTCTTACACAGTGAAGATGTCCAAGTACAATGCAATTTGTATTAGTGACCACCTGCATTGAAAGACCACCTTTGTGCTGCAATTATTTAGTCAGATTTACTGTTTTGTTTTCCAATGCAGCTGGCTTATACAGCGATCCTTCTTGAACTGGTGGATTTGAAAATGCCTTTTGTATTAAGTAAAATCCATACTTCACACTATTTACCGATATTGGGTATTTTATAAATGAATAAATTAGTAAATTTTCCCAACATTTCCAAAAAAACAACAACATTTGTGTGGTGCATCACACCCTGATTTGGGGTGGATGGCAAGCAACATTTAGAATTGCATGATGTTATTATTGCCACAATTCTTCACATGGGCACATCATGTGGGCAAGATAATTCAAAGGCCCATTTAGAGAAAGGAGTGAAGAATAATCAACCCACCACTGGCACCAAGATCTACTATGCTGTCCATGAGTTTATGTCATCATTTCAAATTGAGGTTATACAACTTCTTTATAGCAGTGTAGTATTTTCATCTAAAGTGAACTGGTGCTATTACTTTTTTTACAGCTAAACTCTAAAATGTTTTAGTTTAAAAACAGCTGAAAATTACATTATGTGGGTTACATAGGTACAGTAGAAAAGTAAAATAATGTAGGTAGCTTGATAGCCAGGACTCTTGTTAATTGCCCCAATTAACAATACCAAAAGAATTAACAATTAAGCACATGCATGCACTCATACCTTTGGCCAGACACTTTATGAGTTTTCTAATACGAACTATTTATCATGGTTCCATATAATCAAGACTGCTTGTACTGTCTTCAAAGTGTGCACAGTAGTGAAATACATTTAAAAATGCCTTAGTAAATTTCACACATGTATTGTAATATGTACAAGTAAAATCCTGGAGCCAAAATAACATTATAAGGTCAGTGCTGGTGTGTGTACTCCATTTAAATAATGAGCAAGTGCCATAGTTCTCAAGCTGTCCAAGTTACAGGGTGGCTGCATAATATTATTTAGTGTGGCTTTGGCCTATGTAAGTGTACTGTACTACTGTGGTGGTAAATTAAGAAGGTAACTAATGGATACATGGTGGTGTCCACTGTTTGCTATAGTTAGGACAAGCTTAAGGTGGGACGGTGGGACTATATGGTAAATCAGACTAAAAATGGAAATAAACTGGAGCACAAAAGTGGTCTTTAATACAGATGGTCACTAATACAAGTTGCAGTACTGGAAAGTTGGCATGGCCTTATTAGGAGTGGTTATTGGAGGTGTAGACTCCCATACAGCAATAATAGACACAAAATTCCACTACATACCACAACATATTTAATTACATCTCTTAAACCCATTCTGTTTATGCAGATGCAGTTTCAGCATACTTACTACCGAGTATTTATGGCTTCCCCGATACATTTTCTATTGGTTTTATAACTTGATTGCGCATCCGTTGTCAGTCACACACAGTCGTACTACAGTGACTCATGTGAAAACCAACCAATGAAAGGTGAGCAGACACATTTAAAATCCAAACAAATAGTCCTATAGGCTATTTTTCACGTGATATCACTGACAAAAGAATTGTGACTGACAACCGTCTTGCAGTTTACTGTATTTGTCAGGTTCTTTGAGCGTGATATGATTGGTAACTTAGTGGCACCTTATCTAATAATGAAATAGTATATGAATCAAGCAAATATTGTACCAAGTTTGGTATTTTATCAAAAAGTGAATGATTTTTTTTTTGCTTACTCACTGCAAAGCTTACCTATGCTGAAGTTTAATACAAGCTTCATTTAGTGTTTAATTCTCATAGGCTGACTGCTTTTACCACTAAAAGAGTTTGCTCATGTGATTGCATATGGACAACATAGGTAGATAAATAGACAGACAGACAGACAGACAGACAGACAGACAGACAGACAGACAGATAGATAGGTACACACACACGTTTTTATGAAAGCAATTTCAGTAAACCATACAGTCATGCACCTGGTTCAACAGCATATACCTGGTTTAAAATAAAGGAAGTAATTTATATCTATTAACGACATACGTATTTTCAGTTGCTTAAATGAAAGACCTATTTAAGAGAATACTATTTAATATCTAATAGAGCAGTCATACAGTTTTTAGTCAGTAATGAATATCAGCCAGTGAGTTAATTTAGTTAGTATTTTTTATCTATCTAGTTGCTTCATATAATGTGACGATTACTGATTCTGATGGAGCTACTATTGTTGCTAATTCTACAACTGTGAATAATGGAGATTCCTTAGTACTAAACTGTACTATTAATGGAGGTTCTGCTAACATGTTTCGCTGGTTCAAGGATAACATGTTGTTTGATAATGGTAGTGTAGTAAACATCACTAGTGTTGAGGCTACTGATGGAGGACTGTATGAGTGTAGAGTGAGTAATGATGCTGGGAATAGTACAGCAAGTGTTACCATTAATGGTGAGTATAGTGAACTGTGTCTGAGATGTGATGTTTTGTTATCTGTTGACCTATAGTTGCTCCACGATTTGTTGTTATGCCACAAGACATGGAAGTAATAGTTGGAACCCAAGTGATGTTGTCTTGTTCTGCTGATGGCTTCCCTGTACCAACTATTTCATGGTTGTACAATGACATGATTATAACTGATGGAATAACATCAGATATGAACACTACTGTTACTAGTAGCACATTATCATTGTCCAGTGTACAGCTGAACAATACAGGAGCTTATGTGTGTCAGATCACAAGTACTGTAGTAACAATGTCACTGAATAGTACAGCAACTGTTAATGGTGTTGTTGGTGAGTTGATGTGTGTGCATGGTCTGTGTACATGGGTGTGAATGTAATCACACATTGAATATTTTTTTTAAGAGTGATACATTATATGCTTGATCAATAGGAACTAGTCATTTGTAACAATGAACAGGGGCAGATCTAGGATTTTTAGAAGGGGGTTTCCAGTGGTAGTAGGACTCAGATGTGGGGGTTGATGTTGACAAGGTTTTAATTTTACAATGCTTGAAATGTAATGAAATTTACTGTTTAAACTATTTTACAGAGTTTTTGATCTACTGATGCTCACTAGCATTTAATATGTCATGTTTTCACCAATATTTATGTAGTTAGTTATGATAGATTGGTCTACTGAATCTTTATGATTAGCTTCAAGTGTTTAGCTAGCTTTATAGCTAGTCATGATCAACTCTTTGCTTCTTCATAGCTACTGGCATTTCTACTTCATTATCACTGTTACGATTACCTTCTATCGGGCCTTCTATATCCTCTTCTATTTGTTGTGTAGTCTTGGAAGGTTTACTGCTATGTCAATAACAGGAGTGGAGAACAGCACTCTAACTTAACAAAACAGTACTCTAGCTAAGTTGGGGAAGGGGGGCAAAGTCATATGAGGTGGTTAACATTCAGAAAGTATATAAAATAATTAACTGCGCCTTATCACAATATTAACTGCAAGTCACAATATTAGGGCTTATAAGGTTGAGATTGAATTTGAGAACGATTTCAGTGCATGAATGCTGTATTCCTCAATGACTGTCATTGAGTACTGTACAAGTAGATATCAATAAATGAAAGACCTTTGAAATGTACACATAAATTTATAAAGATACATCTCTAAATGCAGATAGGCTTGCATCTAAAATTGCGGAACTAGAATATTGTTTAATGTTTCAACTTAATATTCTATTATAGTAGGTGACTGTTCTATTAGAGTATCTTGATCTTATATTCTCAAAAATACTTGTGATCTTTGAGTTTTACTGCAAGAATAGTGAAAGTATCAGTTAGCAGATGAGTATTGATGAGTTTATGATTCAGGTGTTATGTCCTATGGGTTTATAGTTGTAGTTAAGGAAGAATCAGTATAATACCAGTTGCCTAAGGGCTGGACAGCTGTTCTGAAATAAGCCAGCCCCACAAGGGTTTCTGGAAACCCCAAAAACACTGCCCTTAATGAGTATAATATGTCAAGCATATAGGCTGGTTCTTGTTCATCACATCATCCCAAAAACCAGCCTTTATGTTTGACATATTATATAGTAGTTTGTAGAATTCATTGTTACAAAGGAACTCATTCTAGTTCTTATTGATCACAATTTTTTTGTTCAACCAATTAGACAACATTGTTGGATTAATGAACGTGTCGGTATTTCCTGGTGAAGATGTCACTTGGATGTGTAGTGTCCAGTCTACCACAGACCTAACCTTCACATGGTACATTAATGGTGCCATGGTCTCCTCTGAGATGGGAACAGCCTCTGGACAAACCATCAGCAATAGCTACACTCTGACTAGTATTAACTACACTGATTCCAACTCAGTAGTGATGTGTAGAGCTGTTGGCAACTCAGTCACAGTGGAGAGTGATAATGTTACACTAACAAGTAGGTTAACCAAGGTAATTTCTTTGTCTATAAACATGGAGGGGCTGTTACACTTTTCATTGTGTATGAAATGCATGTGAATTTCTTCACAACGAATGCACCTCATTTGCGTAGTATGAGTGGGCCTTTCTAGTAGTTGGTTTTTGTTCCCTCCATATACAGTAGTTATTTTAATAACAGCAATGTGCTGTTAGTCCCTATACATCACTGTGTGACCAGATATCATTCAGGTCACATTCTTGTGGAAGTGTTAACCACATCTTAGAATATTAAGTTTAATTGTGGTATGTTTTCCTTGTGCAGTTCTTCTACCAAACATCACTGATATCATATTTACACCACCATTAACTGGCTCTTCACTGTTACTCAATTTTAATGACAATCAGTCAATGACTTGTACTGCTAGTGGTGGTCCTCGGATCATGAGCATGTGGCAATTTGAAGATGATTCATCAACTGGAGCCAGTGGTTCATCATTGTCAACAGTAGCCACTGGTAGTAACATTGTAACTTATACCATCTCATCCTCATCAACCAGTGATACTGGTACTTATTACTGTGTAGCTACTATTGATGGAATGACTGATACTTCTGATATGTACACCTTGTTTGGTAAGACTTTGTTATTGTGAACATGTTAAGTATGAGCAGCGAGTAGCCCTGGTATGCAAAATTCCTTATACACACACACACACGCACACACACACACACACACACACACACACACACACACACACACACACACACACACACACACACACACAATACAAACACGCATACACTTCTGCTTGTCTGACCAGCTGGATAAACCCTCAAAAGAGTGAAGAGACAAAGGACAATAACAGGGACCCGAGTCATGGACCTGCAACGAATCTAAAGTTTTCCTTCCTACACTAAAACATGTGTAATTGCTAATACACAGTGAGCACTGCCATTAGGGTCATTCCATGCCAAATCTAGGGTACACAAACCAAACAATCGATATCTTCAAATTAACTTACAAACTATAGTCATGTGTAGGGGTTGGTCTAATCAAGAAAACACAGCAAATTTCGTTCATCACTTCTAGTGAAATAACACAAAATACTTTGAATTTGGTCGATTTTTCACCGTCGTAATTTGCAATCTTATTCTTTTGCGCCAAAACTCTCTCTCAAGCTTTGAGAGGTTGTCCACTCTTATTATGGAGTATAGGTAGTTTAATATATTTAATTAATATTTGGTAGTAACATTGCGCGTATCGCCGATCGACAAAAAAAAAGACATTCCATGATCTGAAGCACAGCAGACTTACAGGAAATACTGCAACATTTACTGCAGTGATCACCTCCAAGTCAAGTACCTGTGTGCAGAATATGGTGTGGATTGAAGTTTGTTGACCATCTGGCTGAGACCAGCGTTGCCAGATTTAGTAAAAATTCCAACAAATACTGCAGTCTCGTGTACATAACATAAGCACCTTTAAGTGTGTTGAATTATGGAAATGATTGCTCAGAACAAGTATAAACTTACAGCGAAGGCTTGATTACTGATGGTAAATTTTACACTTAGCCGATAGCGCAATTTATTGTGCAAAACCAAAACTCTAGTAATAAACTTTTTACAGCACTCAGCATAATATCACTGACTTGATATGATTGTGAGCACAGTAAGATGATCTTTTCTGTAGCAAGGATGGAGTTCAGAGATCTTGAGTAAATGGCCAAATCTATATAACTATAGCTATATACATATATGTCATGGATTTTTTCTCCTTTCTCCACCTTTTCAAACAGACACTATGTAACAACTCTAAACAGGCTGTAGGACCAGGTGTCCTACAGACTTTCAGCAATTGTGCTTGTAAAGCCTTAATAAATAAAAATATTATACATATACATGCAGGTTATCATACTGTAGCACTTTTTGATAGTTAAATCGGAGCTTATCCGGTCATCTACTTTTATGTGATACTCAGATGCAGTAACATGCAAGGTTTGGTGGTATGCTTCTCTGGAAAATTTTACATGCCTTGAATTCACACCAGCATGGAGAACTATCATACAAAGCCGTGACATTTACTGGTAGCTATAATTTTGCACTAAAGTATCAATTTATTCAGTCTCAATCATGTCTACTAGTTATTATCACATCCTGTGCAAGATATTAAAAACATAGTAGCTATTACTTCCATAACACAAAATCTCCAAAAATGAAGTTTAGTTATTTGTGATTTGGAAGAAATTTTGATCGTAATTGTCAATGCAATCTCAAGATACCCACTGTTTGTTGCAAATACGATTCATAAGTACTGTATTTTCTGCATTTCATGAACTTCTTGCATTAATTGAATTACCATCAACTATAGAATTGGAGCAAACTTGCTTTTGATAGCTACTATAGTTATTGATAATATTGCTCCCATGCATAAGTGGGCTTAGCATGCAAATACTAAATATAGTACATTGCATATCATATATATAACCATGCAAATACAGATGCTAGTGCATGTCTAGACTATACCACCTGTTTAGTATGAGGAAGAAGATATTTTTCAAAAAGGCGCTAACATACTAAGTGAGTACTAGCACCCTCGGAATTCTCAGTGTGTGGAGCCTCCTATCGCCTTCCTTCCTCCCACCTTACTCCACTGTAACAACATAGTATGAGGCACCACACACTGATCAAACAAACGTGATAACAAGATTCTGCCGCTTCATTGATTTGGGTGAAAGCTGGGCAGCTGAGGATGTCATTGGGCTGTAGTTACATGTAGTAGACTATGAAAGCTTACCATGCATAATTGAAACCATAAACTGTTTACATGATGTTACTACTGTTAAGTAAATTTCTAAGCAATGCTATGACTCGTGAACAACAAAATGCAATCCGGTGATGTTATTCAATTAGGTGACACCTTAGGTTTTGTAAGTTAAGTAATAATTCATTGTTCCATAGAACAATGAGCTTAGCAGTTTCTGCACCCCATGTAGCACAACAACAGTAGTTACAACACACATTACTTATTGCAGTAGCAAACACATTACTGATTGCAGCAGTGAACACATATTGCTACTAACACACAAAACTTATTGCAGCAGCAAACACGCATCAGCGGCAGACACATATGGCAGACACATTACTTATTGCAGCGGCAAACATACATTAATACTGGATAGCACACAACAAACACATTACTTATTACAGCAGCGAACACACATTACTACTAGCAGTAGCACACAGCAAACACATTACTTATCGTAGCAGTGAACACACATTACTACTAGCAGTAGTACACAGCAAACACATTACTTATTGCAGCAGCAAACACACATTACTACTAGCACACAGCAAACACATTATTTATTGCACACAGCAAACGCATTACTTATCACAGCAGTGAACACACATTACCACTAGCAGTAGTACACAGCAAACACATTACTTATTGCACACAGCAAACACATTACTTATCACAGCAGTGAACACACATTACTACTAGCAGTAGCACACAACAAACACATTACTTATCACAGCAGCGAACACACATTACTACTAGCAGTAGCACACAGCAAACACATTACTTATCGCAGTAGTGAACGCACATTACTACTGGCATACAGCAAACACATTACTTATTGCACACAGCGAACACATTACTTATCACAGCAGCAAACACACATTACTACTAGCAGTAGCACACAGCAAACACATTACGTATCGCAGCAGCGAACACACATTACTACTAACACACAGCAAACACATTACTTATTGCAGCAGCGAACACACATTACTACTAACACACAGCAAACACATTACTTATCGCAGCAGCGAACACACATTACTACTAACACACAGCAAACACATTACTTATCGCAGCAGCGAACACACATTACTACTAACACACAGCAAACACATTACTTATCGCAGCAGCGAACACACATTACTACTAACACACAGCAAACACATTACTTATTGCAGCAGCGAACACACATTACTACTAGCACACAGCAAACACATTACTTATCGTAGCAGTGAACACACATTACTACTAGCAGTAGTACACAGCAAACACATTACTTATTGCAGCAGCAAACACACATTACTACTAGCACACAGCAAACACATTATTTATTGCACACAGCAAACGCATTACTTATCACAGCAGTGAACACACATTACCACTAGCAGTAGTACACAGCAAACACATTACTTATTGCACACAGCAAACACATTACTTATCACAGCAGTGAACACACATTACTACTAGCAGTAGCACACAACAAACACATTACTTATCACAGCAGCGAACACACATTACTACTAGCAGTAGCACACAGCAAACACATTACTTATCGCAGTAGTG
This sequence comes from Dysidea avara, assembly GCF_963678975.1. Taxonomy (NCBI): domain Eukaryota; kingdom Metazoa; phylum Porifera; class Demospongiae; order Dictyoceratida; family Dysideidae; genus Dysidea; species Dysidea avara. The sequence continues at coordinate 6,775,859 of NC_089276.1, read as the reverse complement.
AACGCACATTACTACTGGCATACAGCAAACACATTACTTATTGCACACAGCGAACACATTACTTATCACAGCAGCAAACACACATTACTACTAGCAGTAGCACACAGCAAACACATTACTTATCGCAGCAACGAACACACATTACTACTAGCAGTAGTACACAGCAAACACATTACTTATTGCAGCAACGAACACACATTACTACTAGCAGTAGTACACAGCAAACACATTACATAGTAGTAGCATACACAGTACTTACTACAGCATCAAACATGCATTACTTATTGCAACAGAAAACATACATTACCCACACATTACTTATTGCAGCAGCCAACACTTATTGCAGCAGCCAACACTTATTGCAGCAGCCAACACTAGCACACACATTACATAACAGTAGCACAAACATTATTTATTGCACAGTACTTATAGCAGCAGCAGACACCATAGCTGGAAGAATTACAGCGACAACTGTAGGATATAAGGCTGAAGTGTAATATGTAAGCACAGAAGTTATCATAATATGTAAGGCAGCAAAACACCCTCAATCCTCAGCTACCAATATTATGTTTGAGAAGTGAAAATAGGTAATGGATTAAAGGGGTCTTATACAGAGGTACACATCGATTCCTACTAATCTGAGGGGTGGGTTAATAGAGAGATAAGCCAGCTCAAGGTAGATTGCTGTTTAGTCAAATGCAGCCTTTCCACTATCACTGTAGCTTTTATAGTCTACACTAATTTGTGAAGAAAGTTCTAGAATCCTCTGGAGAAACTAAGATATAATTAGATTTGTTAAGTCATGCATGATGTGTAATTAGATTCATTTATTGCTGACACATTCCCCATCCCAGAAGCCATTTGTGACCTCTGTGGTATTGTAGTTCATAGCATGTACGTGGCATGAGCCTGCAATCAATACAAATGGCATGATGCAACCAGTTAGACAACCACATATCCAGTCTCACTATTATGTTAACTTTAATTTGTTGGTATGCAACAAATATCATCAATAATTTTACTGTAGCATGCCGTATACAGCTATATGCCTGCATCAACCACTGCAATGTAGCTATAACTCTCCAATAGAGCAGTCAAATATTCTTATAGAACAGTCAGAAAATGATTTTTGTACATGATGTCACTACTGAAATTTTAAATCAACAATCACAAATGTTTATTTAACTGTACTCAGAGCAGTCGTCAAGTACATTCCACATTTTTTCGTAAAATTAGATATTAGTTGCGAGGGGGTGGTTTTGGCAATATAAATCGCGTTTAGCATGCCATTATTGCTTAAAATGTATGTAATCTATTCTTCGCTAGAAGTTTGTACTTGTGCTGAGCAATCATTTCCATAATTCAACACACTTAAAGGTGCTTATGTGCATGAGACTGCATTATTTGTTGGATTGCGGAGCAATTTTTTGCTAAATCGGACAACTCTGGTCTCAGCCAGATGGTCAACAAGCTTCGATCTTCACCATATTCTGCACACAGGTACTTGACTTGGAGGTGATTACTGCAGTAAATGTTGTAGTATTTCCTGTAAGTCTGCTGTGCTCCAGATCACGAAACGTCTATTTTTTGCCGATCGACCATGCGCGCGACGTCACTACCAAATATTAATTAATTATATTAAACTACCTATACTCCATAGTAAGAGTGGACAACCTCTCAAAGCTTCAGAGAGAGTTTTGGCCCAAAAAATAAGATTGCAAATTACGATGGCAAAAAATCAATTGAATTTAAGGTATTTTGCATTATTTTCACTAGAAGAGATGGGCAAAATTTGCTGCCACTCTAGTGTTTTCTTGATTAGACCTAATCCTATACATGACTATAGCTTGTAAGTTAATTTGAAGATATCGATTTTTTGGTTTGCGGACCCTACCAAATCACCAAGGAATCGTAAGGTCACCTCTCAGATTTTGATGAAACTTGGTGTGTTTGGAGTACCTATGGTACTCATCACCCATACCAATTTTTGGCCCCATACACCACACAGTTTTAGATGTATGACCACAAATATTTTGAATATTTCATGAAAAATTAGTCAGTCTTGAGTTACAAAATTACTGTAGCTCATCACCAAAGTTTCAGTGATTAAAGACTGTTGATTGACCTTTCAAGTGATCCATAAATTATGGGATATCAACTTAATTAAGGTTTAAAAGGGCTCTATTAAAAACTTCAATCCTTAATATTTCAAACAGTGCTGCTTCAAATTCTTTGAATTTTTACTGAATAATTATTGGATCATGGTCTATTGTTGATAAAATTTTCGTGGTAGGACCACAATGGGTTCAAGAGATATAATTAAATATGTTGTGGTATGTAGTGGCTATTATTGCTCTATGGGAGCGTACACCTCTAATAACCACTCTTAATAAAGCCATGCCAAATTTGCCTTACACAGTGAAGATGTCCAAGTACAGTGCAATTTGTATTAGTGACCACCTGCATTGAAAGACCACCTTTGTGCTACAATTATTTAGTCAGATTTACTGTTTTGTTTTCCAATGCAGCTGGCTTATACAGCGATCCTTCTTGAACAAGTGGATTTGAAAATGCCTTTTGTATTAAGTAAAATCCACACTTCACACTATTTACCGATATTGGGTACTTTATAAATGAATAAATTAGTAAACTTTCCAACATTTACAAAAAAAACAACAACATTTGTGTGGTGCATTGCCCCCTGATTTAGGGTGGATGGCATGCAACATTTAGAATTGCATGATGCTATTATGGGCACAATGCTTCACATGGGCGCATCATGTGGGTCATCATTTCAAATTGAGTATACAACTTCTTTATAGCAGTATAGCATTTTCATCTAAAGTGAACTGGTGCTATTACTTTTTTTACAGCTAAACTCCAAATGTTTTGGTTTAAAAACAGCTGACAGTTTTTGAAGTTTTTGAAAATTACATTATGTGGGTTACATAGGTTCAGTGGAAAAGTAAAAATTAATATAGGTAGCTTGATAGCCAGGACTCTTATTAATTGCCCCAATTAACAATACCAAAAGAATTAACAATTAAGCACATGCATGCACTCATACCTTTGGCCAGACACTTTATGAGTTTTCTAATACGAACTATTTATCATGGTTCCATATAATCAAAACTGCTTTTACTGTCTTCAAAGTGTGCACAGTAGTGAAATACATTTAAAAATGCCTTAGTAAATTTCACACATGTATTATAATGTGTACAAAGTAAAACCCTGGAGCCAAAATAACATTATGAGGTCAGTGCCGATGTGTACTCCATTAAAATAATTAGCAAGTGCCATAGTTCTCAAGCTGTCCAAGTTACAGGGTGGCTGCATAATATTATTTAGTGTGGCTTTGGCCTATGTAAGTGTACTGTACTACTGTGGTGGTAAATTAAGAAGATAACTAATGGATACATGGTGGTGTCCATGTTCAATACTGTTTGCTATAGTCAGGACAAGCTTAAGGTGGGACGGTGGGACTATATGGTAAATCAGACTAAAAATGGAAATAAACTGGAGTACAAAGGTGGTCTTTAAACACAGATGGTCACTAATACAAGTTGCAGTACTGGAAAGTTGGCATGGCCTTATTAGGAGTGGTTATTGGAGGTGTAGACTCCCATACAGCAATAATAGACACAAAATTCCACTACATACCACAACATATTTAATTACATCTCTTAAACCCATTCTGTTTATGCAGATGCAGTTTCAGCATACTTACTACCGAGTATTTATGGCTTCCCTGATACATTTTCTATTACTTGATTGCACATCCGTTGTCAGTCACACACAGTCGTACTACAATGACTCATGCGAAAACCAACCAATGAAAGGTGAGCAGACACATTTAAAATCCAAACAAATAGTCCTATAGCTATTTTTCACGTGACAAAAGAATTGTAACTGACAACCGTCTTGCAGTTTACTGTATTTGTCAGGTTCTTTGAGCGTGATGTGATTGGTAACTTAATGGCACCTTATCTAATAATGAAATAGTATGAATCAAGCAAATATTGTACCAAGTTTGGTATTTTATCAAAAAGTGAATGATTTTTTTTTTGCTTACTCACTGCAAAGCTTACCTATGCTGAAGTTTAATACAAGCTTCATTTAGTGTTTAATTCTCATAGGCTGACTGCTTTTACCACTAAAAGAGTTTGCTCATGTGATTGCATATGGACAACATAGGTAGATAGACAGACAGACAGACAGACAGACAGACAGACAGATAGATAGGTACACACACACGTTTTTATGAAAGCAATTTCAGTAAACCATACAGGCACGCACCTGGTTCAACAGCATATACCTGGTTTAAAATAAAGGAAGTAATTTGTATCTATTAACGACATACGTATTTTCAGTTGCTTAAATGAAAGACCTATTTAAGAGAATACTATTTAATATCTAATAGAGCAGTCATACAGTTTTTAGTCAGTAATGAATATCAGCCAGTGAGTTAATTTAGTTAGTATTTTTTATCTATCTAGTTGCTTCATATAATGTGACGATTACTGATTCTGATGGAGCTACTATTGTTGCTAATTCTACAACTGTGAATAATGGAGATTCCTTAGTACTAAACTGTACTATTGATGGAGGTTCTGCTAACATGTTTCGCTGGTTCAAGGATAACATGTTGTTTGATAATGGTAGTGTAGTAAACATCACTAGTGTTGAGGCTACTGATGGAGGACTGTATGAGTGTAGAGTGAGTAATGATGCTGGGAATAGTACAGCAAGTGTTACCATTAATGGTGAGTATAGTGAACTATGTCTGAGATGTGATATTTTCTTATCTGTTGACCTATAGTTGCTCCACGATTTGTTGTTATGCCACAAGACATGGAAGTAATAGTTGGAACCCAAGTGATGTTGTCTTGTTCTGCTGATGGCTTCCCTGTACCAACTATTTCATGGTTGTACAATGACATGATTATAACTGATGGAATAACATCAGATATGAACACTACTGTTACTAGTAGCACATTATCATTGTCCAGTGTACAGCTGAACGATACAGGAGATTATGTGTGTCAGATCACAAGTACTGTAGTAACAATGTCACTGAATAGTACAGCGACTGTTAATGGTGTTGTTGGTGAGTTGGGTACAGTTTGTTAACCAGCAGTCTATAGGTTCTGTGTTTATGGGTGTGAATAAAATTGCACATTAAATTAACATTGAATATTGCTAAAGATTAATTAGTTATTTGCTTGACAATGTACTGGTTTATAAAATTTATTGTTACAAGGAAAACATAATATGTATTTTGTCAAACTAATAGACAACATTGATGGATTAATGAACATTACGGCCTTTCCTGGTGAAGATGTCACTTGGATGTGTAGTGTCCAGTCTACCACAGACCTAACCTTCACATGGTACATTAATGGTATCATGGTCTCCTCTGAGATGGGAACAGTCTCTGGCCAAACCATCAGTAACAGTTACACCCTGACTAATATTAACTACACTGATTCCAACTCTGTAGTGATGTGTAGAGCTGCTGGTAACTCAGTCATAGTGGATAGTGATAATGTTACACTAACAGGTAGACTATGTTACTTCTGTCTATTCTATCACATGTACATTAGTTCTCATATGTGACCAGATTTGCGAAAAGGGGTCTTCCACACACATCCAATTCTATGAACTTGGAAGACCATAACTTTGCGTTCAAAAAAGATATAAGTCTGACGTTTTCACCATCCATTAACCTATGTTGGTGCACACTACTGACCAAATTTGAAGGCAATAACATTTCCCTAACTGAAGTTATGAATTGTCTAAGTTGGTAAGTTGGATGTGTGTGGAAGACCCCTTTTTGCAAATCCGGTTACAATATATAATTATATAAAGGGACACAGGAATGGGTCATAGTCATAAGTGTGTTTAAACAAAAGGAACTGAGTTTGGTAGATATTATATAAAGCTCAATAGATAGAGACTACGTCCTGATAACATATTGGGTGTTAGGTAGAGTTGCAACAATACGTTATTTGGGCATACTGTTATGTAGTCTCCATTGTATCACGATACAGTGATATATCACATGATACAAAGTGAAGTATACACGTAAATGTTTTATTTCTTTTTTGGAAATACTGAAACTCTTTTTCTTTTCCAAAATGCTTAAGTGTAAAAACCAGCTTTGATTCATGATAATGTCAGCCATTAAAATGTGGTACTATTTCTTATGTCCATACACCTTGATATATCACAATACATGATATATCAATTTAGTATTGATATGCATCATGGCCTCAACGTATGATCGACATGTGATATATCAATATATTTGTTGCATCTTCATTGTTAGCTATTTTATGCTACACTGTATATTATTTATATTTTTGAGTGATTGTAACTCCTCAACTGTGTTATTTCATTTGTCTCCATTACAGTGTTACCTCCAGTGATAGTGTCCATAACATCATCTCCAGTATTACTGCAATTTGGTAACATGACAACTTTAAATTGTTCAGCCATGGGTGGGCCAAGGCTGAACCTGACATGGCATAGAAATGGAATGGATGTTGCTATGGGAATTATTGGGGATCAGGTGGTTACTCATAATATTGTGTTAACTGGTAATGATGATATTGGAGACTACACATGTCGTGCCACTATTGATACAATGCAGGTTGAAGAAACTGTTACAGTAATAGGTAAATTCTCTATCAAATTACTGAATTATGTACATATCCGTAAAGCAATCTTTAGCTCTGTTAGGAGCTAAAGATTGCCTAACATACATTGTTGGTTTAATACTTTTCTATGTCTAGTTGCTCCATATAATGTGATGATTACTGATTCTGATGGAGCTACTATTGTTACCAATTCTACAACTGTGAATAATGGAGATTCCTCAGTACTAAACTGTACTTCTGCTGAAGGTCCTGCTAACATGTATCGCTGGTTCAAGGATAACATGTTATTTGATAATGATAGTGTAGTAAACATCACTAGTATTGAGGCTACTGATGGAGGACTGTATGAGTGTAGAGTGAATAATGATGCTGGGAATAGTACAGCAAGTGTTACCATTAATGGTGAGTATAGTTTACTGTGTCTGAGATGTGATGTTTTGTTATCTGTTGACCTATAGTTGCTCCACGATTTGTTGTTATGCCACAAGACACAGAAGTATTAGTTGGCACCCAAGTGATGTTGTCTTGTTCTGCTGATGGCTTCCCTGTACCAAATATTTCATGGTTGTACAATGACATGATTATAACTGATGGAATAACATCAGATATGAACACTACTGTTACTAGTAGCACATTATCATTGTCCAGTGTACAGCTGAACAATACAGGAGATTATGTGTGTCAGATAACAAGTACTGTAGTAACAATGTCACTGAATAGTACAGCAACTGTTAATGGTGTTGTTGGTGAGTTGATGTGTGTGCATGGTCTGTGTACATGGGTGTGAATGTAATCACACATTGAATATTTTTTTTAAAAGTGATACATTATATGCTTGATCAATAGAAACTAGTCATTTGTAACAATGAACAGGGGCGGATCTAGGATTTTTAGAAGGGGGTTTCCAGTGGTAGTAGGACTCAGATGTGGGGGTTGATGTTGACAAGGTTTTAATTTTACAATGCTTGAAATGTAATGAAATTTACTGTTTAAACTATTTTACAGAGTTTTTTGATCTACTGATGCTCACTAGCATTTAATATGTCATATTTTCATCAATAGTTATGTAGTTAGCTATGATAGATTAGTCTACTGAATCTTTATGATTAGCTTCAAGTGTTTAGCTAGCTTTATAGCTAGTCATAATCAACTCTTTGCTTATTCATTGTTACTTGGAATTTCTACTTCATTATCACTATTACGATCACCTTCTATCGTGTCTTCTATACCCTCTTCTATTTGCTGTGTAGTGCTGGAAGGTTTACTGCTATGTCAAAACAGGAGTGGAGAACAGCACTCTAACTTAACAAAACAGTACTCTAGCTAAGTTGGGGAAGGGGGGGGGGGGGGGGGGCAAAATCATATGAGGTGGTTAACATTCAGGAAGTATATAAAATAATTAACTGCACCTTATCACAATATTAACTGCAAATCACAATATTAGGGTTTATAAGGTTGAGATTGAATTTGAGAATGATTTCAGTAGTATTCCTCAATGACTGTCATTTAGTACTGTACAAGTAGATATCAATAAATGAAAGACCTTTGAAATGCACACATAAATTTATAAAGATACATCTCTAATTGTAGATAGGTTTGCATCCAAAATTGTGGAACTAGAATGTTGTTTAATGTTTCAACTGAATGTTCTATTAAAGTAGATGACTGTTCTATTAGAGTAGATGACTGTTCTATTAGAGTATCTCAATCTTATGTTCTCAAAAATACTTGTGATCTTTGAGTTTTACTGCAAGAATAGTGAAAGTATCAGTTAGCAGATGAGTATTGGTGAGTATGATTCATGTGTTATGTCGTATGGGTTTATAGTTGTAGTTAAGGAAGAATCAGTATAATACTAGTTACCTAAGTGCTGGACAGCTGTTCTGAAATAAGCCAGCCCCACAGGGGTTTCTGGAAACCCTAGAAACACTGTCCCTGATGAATATATATGTCAAGCATATAGGCTGGTTTTTGTTTTTTTTCTTCATCCCATCATCCAAAAAACCAGCCTTTATGCTTGACATATTATATAGTAGTTTGTAGAATTCATATTTACAAAGGAACTCATTCTAACTCTTATTGATCACAATTTTTTTTTGTTCAACCAATTAGACAACATTGTTGAATTAATGAACATGTCAGCATTTCCTGGTGAAGATGTCACTTGGATGTGTAGCGTCCAGTCTACCACAGACCTAACCTTCACATGGTACATTAATGGTGCTATGGTCTCCGCTGAGATGGGAACAGCCTCTGGACAAACCATCAGTAACAGTTACACTCTGACTAATATTAACTACACTGATTCCAACTCTGTAGTGATGTGTAGAGCTGCTGGTAACTCAGTCACAGTGGAAAGTGATAATGTTACACTAACAAGTAGGTTAACCAAGGTAATTTCTTTGTCCATAAACATGGAGGGGCTGTTACACTTTTCCTTGTGTATGAAATGCATGTGAATTTCTTCACAATGAATGCACCTAGTATGAGTGGGCCTTTCTAGTGGTTGGCTTTTGTTTCCTCTATATACAGTAGTTATTTTAATAACAGCAATGTGCTGTTAGTCCCTATACATCACTGTGTGACCAGATATCATTCAGGTCACATTCTTGTGGCAGTGTTAATCACATCTTAGAATTTCAAGTTTAATTGTGGTATATGTTTTCCTTGTGCAGTTCTTCTACCAAACATCACTGATATCATATTTACTCCACCATTAACTGTCTCTTCACTGTTACTCAATTTTAGTGACAGTCAGTCAATGACTTGTACTGCTAGTGGTGGTCCTCAGATCATGACCATGTGGCAATTTGAAGATGATTCATCAACTGGAGCCAGTGGTTCATTATTGTCAACAGTAGCCACTGGTAGTAACAGTGTAACTTATACCATCTCATCCTCATCAACTAGTGATGCTGGTACTTATTACTGTGTAGCTACTATTGATGGAATGAGTGATACTTCCAATATGTACACCTTGTTTGGTAAGACTTTGTTATTGTGAATGTGTTAAGTATGACCAGCGACTAGCCCTGGTATGCAAAATTGCTTATGCACACACGCACGCACGCACGCACGCACACACACACACACACACACACACAATACAAACACGCATACACTTCTGCTTGTCTGACCAGCTGGGTAAACCCTCAAAAGAGTGAAGAGACAAAGGACAATAGCAGAGACCTGAGTCATTGACCTGGTATGCTGAATCTAAAGTGCACTAAAACATGATGTAGTTGCTACTACACAGTGAGCACTGCCATTAGCTACACCAATAACAAGTACACACTACGCATACACATACGGTACCATACTGCAGTAAACATATTTCATGGGCAAAAAGGTATTTGTTAACAAGAAGCAGTTGTGTGTGATTCCTTCATGCAATTAATTATTTGTGCACAAATTTTCAGTTGTTCCATATGAAGTGACCATCATGGGTAACACCATGCACAATAATGGAGATCAGTTAGAGTTGAACTGTTCATCAGAGGGTGGACCAGACTTAGAATACAGTTGGAGTAGGACTAATACATTCTCAGCCACCACAACTACTAACACCAGCACCCTTACTATTAATGATCTAGCTACAGTTGATGGAGGGGATTACACTTGTACCATCACTAATGATGCTGGGACTAGTAGTACTACTTTTACCGTGAATGGTGAGTATTGTCAAACCATTGGCACACGCACCTGGTTTACTGTAATTATTTTCTAAAATGTGTATGTATGTTTGTATGTTTGTGTACAGTAGCTGCTGTTATTACAGGACAGGGGTAATATGGGTTGCATAGCTTAAAACAAGTTTAGTATTTTTAATCCTGCGGATTTAGAAATTTAGAAATAAAGGGATAATATCCATTCAGATTATCAATAGTAGTGACTATAAGTGAACCACAAATCTAATTAGGAGATAATATAGCTCTTTAAATTTGTTATATCATAATGGAAGACTTGTCAACGATAGTGTTTGTGCCACTCACCAGAGTACACAGATGTACGTAAATTACATTAGAGGTGCACCAATAGAAATGTCAGTTTCGGTATCACTACTGATATAATCAACAGCTATATGGATTTAGACACATTAGCATATGCGAAGCACAACTTATTTCCCTATTTCATGACTTTTCTCTGCATCATTACAATGACATCCAAACTGATCTAATATCACTAGACTTTGCCAAGGCCTTCGATACTGTTCCCCATCAAAGACTGCTGTATAAGCTGCAATGGTATGGCATACAAGGAAGAGTGCACCTATGGATAATTGAATTCCTGCTGAATAGATCCCAACAAGTAGTTCTTAACAACGCCTATTAATCCTCAATCCCTGTTACTTCAGGAGTCTTGCAAGGGACTCTCTACTCTTCCTTGTTTACATTAATGACTTGCCAGATTACATAAGTAATAGCAATATAAGACTATTTTCAGATAATTGCATTATCTACAAACAAATATTCACCATAGACAATGCTGACTTATTACAACAGGATATCAACCCAATTGCTGAATGGGCTTTGTTATGGTAGATGAAGTTTGCATAACAAAGTGCTACTATTTACATTTCTCCCCCTCCCAAACACAATACCTTCCCGGCACTCTATTACCATGTACAAACAGCTGTCAATATCTAGGGGTCACACTTCAGTCAAACCGTAAATGGGACAGACATGTTACTGAGAAAATAGCAAATGCAAATAGCATGCTAGGACTACTACAAAGGAACACCAAAGTTTCATCAGCCGACACAAAAGAACTAGCATATAAAGCACAAGTTAGATCCAAACTTAAGTATGCCTGCATAGTCTGGTCACCTTGGCAATAATATCTTATAGACAATATTGAGAAAGTCCAACGGAGTGCTGCTTGATGTGTATGTAATGTTTATGATCTCACGCACAGTGTCACATCCTTACTGCAAATCTCTCCTGGGAGCCCCTATTGTTCGTAGAATGAAAGCTCGGTTACATATGTTTTATAAAATGTTTAACAGTCTTGTAGAAATTCCATATCATTGATATACTTTACCACCAACAATAACATCAACAAAATGCCATCACCGCTGCAAACGGATTCAGCTGTCCTGTAGAAAAAACCCTTTCAAATATTCCTTCATCCCAAACACAATTCCCACATGGAACAAATTACCCAGCACTGCGATTGACTGCAACTCATTAGATAATTTTAAGTATAATATAGATATTTACTTTTATAGCACAATAATTGTGTGATCTTGTCATATTGTACATCTGTGTATAACCTTCACTGAGCGAAGTTTCACAGTAGTGGTAAATAAATTAATAATAGCTATATCAGTATCGGTAAAAAGGGTAACTTTTTAGCAAATATTTCACTTAAGTATATACTACAATTACTCAGCTTACTGCATGTTTGATCTTGTAGCACTGTGGGTAGAGCATAAAGCTACAGTTGCTAAGTGTTTTGCAGTGGCCAAGAAAGTCAAATAACTGTCTACAGAGTCCCCACTACCCTTTACATATTGAAATTTTCCATAATCAAATGTAAAATAGTCACCACACACTGGACCAATAAGTTAGTTATCACTTCCAGTGCATGCATATATGTACATATACTCACTGTGTGTGTCTCATCCTTCAGTTGCTCCATACAATGTGGTCATCATGGGTGATAACACATATGATAATGGAGATCAGTTAGAGTTGAACTGTTCATCAGAGGGTGGACCAGACTTAGTATACAGTTGGAGCAGGACTAATGCATTCTCAGCCAACACAACTACTAACACCAGCACCCTTACTATTAGTGATCTAGCTACAGTTGATGGAGGGGATTACACTTGTACTGTCACTAATGATGCTGGAACTAGTAACCGTACCATCACTGTGAATGGTGAGTTGAGGCTTTGTATGAATCAGTAAGATACTTGTCTACTAATGTGTAAATTAGATTAAAGTCTGCAAGTAATTGCATACTATCCGAAGAGTTGTCTGTCCATCTGACCGTCCATTACAATGCTTACCAGTTACTTCACATATTTTTGCAGGCTAATAACCCTGCGGTAGGCAAGCAATCGTCTAAGCCAGTCATCACTGGATTCATACCTAATTATTCAATTATAGTTCACAATGTAATAGCTTCATTTATTTATGAACAGACAAATCTTAGGGATATCACAGAACAGTCCAGCTTAGTGATTTTACCAATTATATAAAGTTTACTAAAAACCCAGAATGTTACACTTTGTTTTGGAGTAGTTATTTCATCTTGTCTGTAAAGTGGTGTGGTCCATATTCGTGAATAACCTATAGCACTAGTTCTCACCTTGAACTAATGTTGTTTTACTGGTAGTGTGGCAAACAAAGTTTACAATTGTCCACCTGACTGTCTGTCTGTCTGTATTCCAGTGACATCAGACGATTATGTTACCAACCACTGCATGTATCAAAACTGCTGTAATGCCAAACAAAGCAATTGTCTAAAGTTTCTAATGGCTGTTGTTTTGTATCTACATTGCATTAAATTCAAGGATGTTAGTAGAATGAAACTTGGCATAATCATTTATGTTAACTGCATGTATTAACACCTATGCCATTTCATGCCTTTATTATAAACCTCTATTGAGAGGTATTTTGTGGTGTAGTGGTTAAAGTGAGTGACTCATAGCTATCATGTACTGGGCTCTATTCCAGCATTGTGAAGAGCTTTGCTATAACTTTACTACCAGACACACTACTGGACTAAGACTACTAAAGGACTGTCAAATTTTACTTCATAGAAAGCAGCCTCAAGGCTTTGACCAAACTTCGAAATTAATTTGAATAAAATACTGTATGGTATGTAACTGTCCAGCAAAGAAGGCAACTTTCTTTATGGATTAGTACCAAGATTTGACAGTAACTAATATGAACACCAATTTACCAATCAATCAGTGAGTGAAATTAGTACACAATGTCTATCAATACAGTATAGTAATATGTATTGTAGGATACTGTACATGTATGTATATATTCTGTATGCATTTTACCCTGTACAGTTGCTCCATACAATGTGGTCATCATGGGTGATAACACATATGATAATGGAGATCAGTTAGAGTTGAACTGTTCATCAGAGGATGGACCAGACTTAGAATACAGTTGGAGCAGGACTGATACATTCTCAGCCACCACAATTACTAACACCAGCACCCTTACTATTAGTGATCTAGCTACAGTTGATGGAGGGGAATACACTTGTACTGTCACTAATGATGCTGGGTCCAGCAATGCTACAGTTACTGTTTATAGTAAGTTAAAATTGGATTACATTGATCTACATGTTTGCATTTTTATGTACACAAACTTTAGTTTAAATGCTAGTAGGCATAATACCTACAATAAAAAGCACTGAAACAAACATTTTACTAGAAGTTTGTGATATATTGCTAGAAGCATACTGTATTTAAACTGCATTCAAATAAATGCTGCTCTTGACAATAAACTTGAAGGTTTCCAGAACATTGGTAATATAAATACCTAATCTCAAGTGCTATTAATGGAGTCTACTGTGAATGGATCCAATTCTTTTTCTTACTTATGCCTTTTAAGTTCAATACCTACTAAGGAATGACAGTGCATGAGTGGTCCATGTGAGTCTGCGTACATGCAGATATGCATCCTACAACTGTTCCTCAGTTGTGTTAGGCCTTCACTACACTAGAGGAATGGGAGAAGGTGATCAGAGATAGTTACAAACTAGTTTTCCATGACACAACCTGGTGTCCATGTGTTTCTTAATGCTTGTTTTATATGTAAAAACCTTAGAAGAACACTATTAGAATTAGCATTAAAGGTCCACTGAAATGGTAAAATACACTTTGGCTATTATCAATCCTTGGAACTAGTGGGATAGGTTGGTGCATGTGATTTAGTTAGTTGATATAATGTATTTTAGTATAATGTGGTTAGTTAAATACATTGTGTCATAACGCATCAGACTAAGAAACTTTAGTATGTATGAGGTACACATAAAATGACAGGAGTGTCTATGTACAGCCATATTCGATTTAGTTTTATGTCATGTCAACAATAACAACTTGAAGCATGGTGCAGGTACAAGCCTACAGGAAATAGTCGGTAGATTTATGCTGGTCTTGTGGGGCATATAGAAGATAACAGTTATAAATGCACTTGACATCTATAAACTGTATATGCTGTGAAGACATTGAGGCAAATAAATTCGAATTTTTGTGCCAAGATCAAGATATTCTAATAGAGCAGTCACAATTCTAGCAATGTAGCAAGTCTACAGAAGTACAATATTGTCTAGATAACAAAGTCCATAATTATATACTGGTAATCCTTGTATTATGTTTATAAACTAATACAGTGGAACCTCAGTTATCTGAACCCCTTGGGATCAAGGGTGGTCCGTATCTCTGAAACTGTTTATAAATAACCTTAAAATAGCATAAAGAATGTTTTAAAAAATTTAGTATTATCATTTACCCTAATAGAACAGTCACTACTCTAATAGAGCAGTCATTTCCGTAGTTTGGCTAACCAAGAATCCGGATAAGTGCGATTTGGATAACTGAAGTTCCACTGTACACATATGAAGAAGTTTGCAGACATTTACTATACTTTGTTCGAGGCAAAAATGCTATCTGGAACAGGCATGTCCAGTGCATTTCTATTGAAATAGAGTTGTGGAGTTGTTTAATACATAAACTATCCTAATGAAGTTAATTATTGTGTACCTACTTTTGTGTTCTTTCTGGGTGTGGTACATGTAGAGCAACTCTCTGTGAGTATAATGATGCTAGAAGAAGTCAAAATGGAACACAATGTAGCAAATTCCTCCATACCTTTTGTATTGGGTGTTTTGGGGCCATGTAATTAATGACATAATAACCTGACATGTGATAGATACCCCAGATTCAAAATTATATGTTGAAAGAGCAGTGAAGGCAGTGGAAGTGAGCTATAGCAGAAGGAAATCAGAGGAAATTCAAACACATCATTTTGAAAAGCATTTTCTTGTTCTATTACGAATTTAATGACAGATATTTGGAATGGAATGCTTTGAATGGCATTCCACCCTCTTGGCACTCATAAATCCTCACTGCATTACAAAAGCATTGTGAATTAAATCTGCAGGATAGTTTATTAAATTTGCAGTGTTTCCGTGATTAGGTGCGATAATGTCCATTTTCGTAGCAAACTTCTTCAATTACATATTATATGTGTTTCTCAATTATTGAACGGTTTTAATTCATACTGTCACATACATGTGGGTTGGTACTTTGTTTAATTGATGTAGCACAATACATTTAAATTCAATACTCCACCTGACATTCACTAGTAGTTTATTACATGCACTACACTATATGCCTTACTGTCTGTGTGTCTCATGCTTCAGTTGCTCCATACAATGTGGTCATCATGGGTGATAACACATTTGATAATGGAGATCAGTTAGAGTTGAACTGTTCATCAGAGGGTGGACCAGACTTAGTTTACAGTTGGAGCAGGACTAATACATTCTTAAATGACACAGTTACTAACACTAACACTCTTACTATTACTGGTGTGGCAACAGTTGATGGAGGGGATTACACGTGTACTGTCACTAATGATGCTGGAACTAGTAGTCGTACTGTCACTGTGAATGGTGAGATTTTTTACATTAGTCTGCAAGACACCACCTAATAATATGAGTTCCTGTACCTATTAATGATATGTGACTGGATTTGAGATGACCTGTCTTCCATGCACACAAAATCAAACTCATAGTTTTACCAGAAATGGATTGCTGGCCTAATAAATTATCATAATCCATTCTTAACTTTTCTTCAGAGCTGATGAGTCTGGTTTCTGCATCAGCTTTTATCAGAACCTGTGTGGATGTTTGGCACCATACTGTGGCCATGGCTTTGTTAGAATGATGTGTAGTGAGCTGAGAGGCCTTTGAGAGGACTCCATTGTGTTCTCCTTAAGTGGAAGGAGAGTCCATGGAGAGCTCATATCAGACCTCTGGATTCCACTTGTCTTCTTGCTCAATTTATATTCCTACATATTAAGCCCATCCACTTCCCCATTCCCACAGCCCCTATTACTACCACCTGTGATACTATTACCCGCATAAAAAAAGCTGGGTATAGTTTGGGCATCAGAAACTTATGCACCCACAATGTAATAGCTAATGAATAGATGAATAATTTTGTTTGCACAGCTTTAGGCACTGTGAACCACAGTGATCACTTGAAATTTCCACATCAGCTAACAAAGCCTTGTGTGTTGAAGTTGGGTTGTGTCAAATTCAGTTACATGTAGTGACCACCCTTTGTAGTGCACTTCCACCAGGCCATTAACCTGTAACTGGTAATAGCATCATTTTCAGCACTTAAATGGCTGCTGGCTAATTGTGATACCACTATATACTACTACTACGGATTTGATAAAATTTAACATGTACCATTGTACAGACAATAATGGTGAAACAAGCAAAGCCTAAGTTACACCACACGTAAATTGATATTATTAAGAACATTAACTGTTCCCAATATGGCTGCCTTTTGTAAGTTAGCAAAAGTTAATTGGGTAAAGGCTGGAATCTTTTCCAAATGTCTCTTCTGGTTATTTGAAACCACTCCAGACACTCCAAACACAACAGGAATAATCACTGCCGGCTGACAGTAAGTTCTTGACATCTCTCCAGCTAATCTTTGATATTTTGTGATCTTCTCATTTTCTTTATCCAGTACATTAATATCAGCCGGGCAAGAGACCTCTATTAATAAAATCTTCTCTGGAGTCTCCTTCAAAAACACTACCAGGTCTGGACGATTGCTCGGGATGTGGGACACGGTGATGATGTCAAAGTCCCACAACATCTTGATGCTGGCATTCTCAACCACTGGCAATGGTTGGTGAGAGTACCAATTATTGGCAATTTCACCAATGCCAAAAGTATGACATAGATGCCAGTGAATCACCGATGCCACTAAGTTATGGCGATGGATATAACTTGTTGGTGCTAGCATTGGGCACCCTGCCATCAGATGTTGAATAGTTTCCTCATGACTGCTACATAAGCGACACATCAAAGTTGGTACTGACAGATTCATTATTTTTGCCTCATACACCCTAGTCCTCACAACCTGGTCCTGAATAGCAAAGATGGTGCTTTCTGATTCACTATGTAAAAACTCACAAAGCCAACGAAAACTTCTAGATAGATCCACAGGGTTGGAACCACACCAGTTAATAAACTTACCATGTAATGGCTTATTCTTCAAAGTCTCCCAACGAGACACCTTCTGACGATCACAGACTAAATTCTTTATTTCATCAGCTGTAGCCTGAGTTAGATCAATATCAACAGATAATGCTGCGACATAAGCATCCGCCCTTGAGCAGACTGATTTGCGTGATGGCAACGACACATCTAGCAGATGGCACATCTTAACTAAAGCATCATCAGATGTTCTCAAATGATGTGCCAGCAGAATGACACGGCGACGATAAAGATCCTCAACATTTGACAAACCCCTACCACCCAAGCAATGAGGAAGATAGAGTCGTTCCACAGCAGAGCGAGGATGCAGACTTCTAGATGTTACCATCATCTTACGTACCAAAATATCAAACTGTGTAATCTCAGCCACAGTCCAGTCAACAATCCCAAAGCCATATGATAGCACTGGTATACAAAAAGAGTTAGTAGCTTGCACCTTAAAACGTGCATGTAGAAAACTACTCTAGATCAGATTAAGTCTACTTTTAAACTCACTAAGTACAACATCCTTAGAGTGGGCATGATCAATCCCACCTCCTTCAGGAAAACCCAAATAGCGATACAAACCAGCAGTCTCCAACTCAGGAATCTCAGGGCCACTCATTATAGGCATTGAGCCAGTCTGAACACTCTTTCCCCTCTTGATGGTCAACTTCGCACACTTTGAAATTCCAAAACTCATTTGGATAGCGTCTGAAAACCTCTGGACTGTATCCACCAACTTATAAAGACTCTCATCATTCCGAGCAAACAATTTTAAATCGTCCATGTACAAAAGATGGGTCAAGTATACATCAGAACTCACCTTATAACCATCAAGTCGGTCCAACAAATAACTCAGCGGGTTTAAAGTAAGACAAAACAGCAGAGGGCTTAATGTGTCCCCTTGAAAAATGCCACATCTGACAGACACAGTAGGTAACTGCACTGGAGTAGTGTTTGGCATGTGAAGGAATAAAGTTGTCCGCCATAAAGGCAACAGCAGCTGCAAACAAGTGATTAAAACTGGAAGAAGATTAAAAAGATGTAAACATTCAATTATCCAATTGTGTGGCACTGAATCAAATGCTTTTTTATAATCTATCCATGCCACTGACAAGGAGCGATTCTGTCTGCCAGACACGATTAGATAATAGCAGGTGATCAGTGCATCCATATTGACCCTTAGCACAGCCCTTTTGTGCAGAATGAATTAATTGGTTAGCTTCACAATGGTCAAACATCAACGAAGTTATACATCCTGTCCAGATCTTGTATACAATATTTAAGCAAGTAATAGGACGAAAGTTTTGTGGATTAGTTGGATCATTAGTTTTGAGTATCAACAGAGTCCTACCAAGAGGTAACCAGGATGGAACACTCTGCTCATCTTGTAGAAATCTATCAAATATACGACACAAATAAGAATGAACAGATCCAAATCGTTTCCACCAAAAACCCTGAATTCCGTCAAGCCCAGGGGAGGCCAAGTTCCTCAGCTTCTTCAGGGTCGTGGTAAACACATTACTATCAATACAAGGTGTCAGCACTGTATGTGAGGACTCCACAAACTCTTCCCGCAATTGGGACAACCAGGGAGTCCTTAAGTCTGCACTAGACTGTTTTTCAAAGATGTTCACCTAGAAACTAGTTAAGTCTGGTAATGAAGGCTGTCCAATAATATCATCACTACATTGCTTAAGTTGACGGTAAAATTTCCGTTGATTAGAGCGAAACAAGGTGTTTTGTCTAAAACGGGTTAATTTTTCTTTATGCTTCTTCAAACGCACTGCTGAGCATGTAATTTTCTGTTTAAGAGTTTCCGTAGCAATCAAAAATGAATGCACACTATTAATTTTATATACCTTATAGAGACGTTTCTTAATAGCAAATAATCTAGGAGTAAGATTGGTACACGAATTAATAGCCACTAACTGAGACAAATCCTTTCTTAATTTACTGATCCAGATGTCAACCGTTCCTTCCAATGCTCCCCACTGTTATGTCCACCAAATGAGTTGCTTGAATTACCCTTTGCAATGTACACAACAGCCTTAGCTGCAGCATACACTAAACAATTACACTCCAACATGTCAAGTTCCATGGTCATCAATATTTCAGATATACATTGATTAGCAAGATGTATCAGATTTTTCACAGTTTTAGTCTCAGCAACTCTGAGACTAAAACTGTGAAAAATCACTACTACTACTACTACTACTACTACTACTACTACTACTACTACTACTACTACTACTACTACTACTACTACTACTACTACTACGGATTTAATGAAATTCTACATGTACAACACATTGTACAGACAATAGTAATGATGTAACAAGCCAAAGCCTAAGCTACTACTACTACTACTACTACTACTACTACTACTACTACTACTACTACTACTACTACTACTACTACTACTACTACTACTACTACTACTACTACTACTACTACTACTACTACTACTACTACTACTACTACTACTACTATACTTAAAAGGCTCTTATATTGGCAATCTGATTGACTATTCAAAATATCATTACTTGTACTTAATAGACTTCTATTGTCAACTAATTGGATTAGCTATTTATTATATCATTTTCTTTTAATGGTTTTTGCATGTCTGTTACGTACCTTACGGAGAAAGAAATTTTCACCACCCAAATATTTTACTCGTGAGGAATATTCTTTGCTTGTACCCTGTGGCTGGTTGTGTAGACCTTCAATTTCAAGCATGTAAACCTGATGCTGATGGAACCAATCAGTCCCTTGAGTAACTGTGCACAAGTCCAATGGCCAGTTTGGAAATATACGTTGTGGCACCCTCAATTGCAGTTTAGAAAAACAAGAGAGCCACTATTTACATTATTTCAGATAAACTGAACTGGGATTGTTTGATAATTAATAGTAGATGCCTAAAGACACACAAAGTAGCACGCCAAGTATAGTGATTAATAAGTAATTAAATACAGGCATGTGTTTTGTTAACAATTTGGCAAATTTTATTTTGCCAACAGTGACATTGTACTACAGCAAGTATCCTCTATGCTATAGAAAATTTAGCAAACAGTTACCAACGAAACACAAGAGTTATAATAACACTTGGCTTATTTGGCTGTTAATTAATCTGGTTTTTGTAGCTTCAAATTTCCAGGTCACTGTTTGCTATCCTAAGATTCATGCTGGATCCGTATGCATATTGAGCAGCAGCAGCAGATTGATCAATAGCTGACTCAAATTCAATAGCCTGCATTATCCCAAAGTTTAAACTTTAACAGCTCATTGGTTCTCTCTAGTCACCAAAAAAGTCATAAAAGAAGTTCAAGAAAAATGCTAACTCACCTGGTAGGTTTAAGATATATGGAGGAACTTTTAATGCAATTACTAGGGGATAGACTTGTACGAATCAGTACTACAAAGCATAATTTAAGTAAACCCATTTGTTTTATATAGTGATTTAGCTTGCCATACATTAATTTCAATAGTAAGGGTGCAATAATTAATCCCAAATCCCATGGTTTGTTTCTGCAATAGCAGCCAATGGGATACCACACTGAGGAAAACTTTGACAGCGGGAACATTTGCTAAATCATAACTTGAGATCCAAAATACATTCACATTTTACACTCCTAGCACAAGTTAATGGCATCTGGGCTATAACTAGCACAACTTGATTGGTTCACACTGGAGTTTATTTTGAGCTGTCCATGTTCCGAATTGTAGAGAAAGAGTAAACAAGATGGTAAAGTATCATGTTGGAGTTACTTCAGTTATTCCAGCTTTCATTAGGACTTAAAAGCTAATTTGCAGGTTTTATATAATTATAGGTTGTTATTTTATGTACGGTATGTATCTGCATGTTGTGAATTTCTTCACATCACACAGATTTTAGTTATACACACTGACTTACTTCTGTGTATACATATGTCTTATCCTTCAGTTGCTCCATACAATGTGGTCATCATGGGTGATAACGCATATGATGATGGAGATCAGTTAGAGTTGAACTGTTCATCAGAGGGTGGACCAGACTTAGAATACAGTTGGAGTAGGACTAATACATTCTCAGCCACCACAACTACTAACACCAGCACCCTTACTATTAGTGGTCTAGCTACAGTTGATGGAGGGGATTACACTTGTACTGTCACTAATGATGCTGGAACTAGTATGAACACCATCGCTGTGAATGGTGAGTTGAGATTATAAAGCCATTCAACAAGGGCAGGTTTACTCAAGCTACCACCTTATGTTTGTTGAATTGGTTCATTCATAACTCAATGAAATCATCCAAGCTGTTCACTATACATATGTATGGAGTTTTGGGCTTTCTTGCCCTTCAAAATCGCCTGAAAAACAGCCTCAGTTTTCCATCGAAAGAGCTTGGCGGAATTGGTTAAACATTAACCAAGCCCAAAAATGCCTTCAGAGTAACTCCACATCTTTTTAACAAGTTTCTTTGAAATTTTAAAAATTTCCTATTTGACTGAATTTTTTTGTTAACTGATGCCTTCAGCCAAAGCATAACTTGACAATGCATAAGGCTACAGACTTGACTTTTTTCACTGTTCGATATCACTTTGTCTCTTTTGCCAACTGTAGTACATACAATAGACACTAAAGTTGCAACAAACATTTATTTCATTTGGATATTCATTTGTTAAGATTTTATCCGGATAATAATTTTACCATTTGGATATTCATTTACTAGTAATTAAATTACTGTTTACAGTCAAAATGGTGTTGGTTACTGGCTATACTTCTACAAGATGGACTGTTCTGCCTTGTAAAATTGATTAGAGACAACCACCATTAATTTTGCATATACTTCAGAGAGAAAGTGGCCATGTATGTGGCAATATGTAGCTGGATTCTAGCACTTTTGCATTAATCAAAGTGTTACCAAATAATTAAGTAATCATTCGTTAAGACATCCAAATATCCAGATACAAAATTTGACATTCATTGCAGCCCTATACACGCACACATTACGGACATCCTTTGTGTCCCAGTTCTTTTCGCTGACAGTGTAAGGTGTTGATTTGTGGTTGCTGTGGTGGTAGTTATTATGCTTATTGCCGTATTTTCTGCAGTGATTGCTAAGACACTTCTCTTACTGTTCTTCATTTGTATTGGTGGAATGTAGCTGAAGACAAAGCGTAATGGACACTGCACTTTTCAGTAATTAATATTGCTGTTGCACGCATTCAGACACAAAATGTATGGAAGTACATGATAAGAAAACTTGGACAAAAACATTATCAAGATGAAAAAGCCTCAAAATTTCCAGGGCTTGAACCTGGACCTATGGGGTGTACACTGGTGTGTAAGGCCAGTGTGGTACCAGCTGTGCTACCACTGCTAGCTACCCTCCTCCTGTACGTTTCTATCTTAGTAACATCTGCATGGTAAGGAGAACCTACACCCGGGTGAAGAGCTGAACCCGACCCTAACCCTATAATGCTAACCTTAGGTTTGTCATAGTGATGTCCTTCACTGTCTGTATGAAGGTACGTTTTTGGTGACTTTGAGGCGAGCTGACACTTGCTTTGCTCACTCCAACCAGAAATTGCATATGTCTTCTGGTAAAACAAGGGAACAACCCTCTTGGAGCAGAACCAAGTCTTTATCCAGAAGCACCATAGATAGAAAACAACAATAAACACAGTTAAGAAGATAGTTCTAAGTGTTGTTTGTGATTTAAAGCAGAATTCCGTATGCTTCCTTAGCAGCAAAATAAGGTCATTACTGACTTACAAAATGAATAAGAAATGAATAATACCATAGTTTTGAAGATATTTAAAATATGTACCTACTTATAGTGGGAAATGTTTGGCACTTAGTTTTTAAAAGTAACAGAACATCAACTTGCTCTGGCTAACTAAATGACGCCCTCAGACTAACAAAGTGGTTAATGCTTTTAGCTTTGTAGTTACAAGACATTGCTTAGTCCCAACGCATGTCTTTTGGTAGACAGTAACTTACTGTTGTATATGTCTCATCCTTCAGTTGCTCCATACAATGTGGTCATCATGGGTGATAACACATATGATAATGGAGATCAGTTAGAGTTGAACTGTTCATCAGAGGGTGGACCAGACTTAGAATACAGTTGGAGTAGGACTAATACATTCTCAGCCACCACAACTACTAACACCAGCACCCTTACTATTAGTGATCTAGCTACAGTTGATGGAGGGGATTACACTTGTACTGTCACTAATGATGCTGGAACTAATAACAGTACCATAACTGTGTATGGTGAGTTTGCCACACATGAACATGGCGCATTTAGAATAATAATTCAAAACACATTTAGATGCAAATAATATACAAAATAGTTTTGATCTTGAGACTTTCTCAAGTCAAGTAAAATTCCTTTGGAATTATTGATAATTGTACCATCAAAGAATGTTTTGACAGTTTAAATCTATGAATTGTTTGCTACAAATGATGTATCATGCCATTCACAGGTTTGTGTTATGTTTACCTATAATATTGAGATCTACAGTATTAGCTATGTATTGTAAAGATGATGGAAGTTTGATGAATTAGCATCACAAACATTAAAGTTAACCAAATTTGCCAGGTGGCTAATACCAATGTGCAGTGCCTACTTATGTAATGGTTCCTTATATTAGCCAAATTCATAAAATTAGTCTCGTCAGAATGACCTCTCTTCAAAATGATGTCACAAATGTATAATGGCTATCAATAGTGGGGGACTTTGATATTTACATGTACAGGTGCCTATGGAAAAAACTTTTTGATCAATCATATTTCAGCCAAAATAGAAACTCTGGAACTCTAACTAACAGGTATGGAGATGAATGTACGCTATAGTCAAAATCTACAATCAAAAGTTTTACAATAGGCACTTAAATTAGTGTCTTATAACCATGCCTGTTGACTATAGTTCCATTTTTTTCTTGGCTGAGATATGACCAATCAAAAATGTTTCTCCATAGGCACCTATACTAAAGTCTCATACAGTATGATAGTACTGTATAGTAGGGACATTGAAGGTGTGTATGTGGCCTGTGATATAATATAACCCAATAACCTGCCTCAATTTTTCTTCACAACAACATGGCAGTATTGGTTGGGTAAAATCAAGCCCAAAAGTGTCTTCAGATTGACCTGGAACGTTTCTGTCAAGTTGCTACAGAATTTAAAAAAAAAAATTTATTTAACGGAATTTACTAATGCCTGCCTGCCTGATGTGTTCAGTTAAGTGTAGCGGAAAACTGGCTACAGCTCTAATTTTTTCACAGAAACATTTCTAATTCAATGAAGAAAAACCTTTGGTATGCTGATGAACATACAATGCTTGCACTATAGTCTTACCTTTTATCCTTCTTTACCATGGCCATCAGTCAAGGTTCTACCGCTGATAGTGTTAATAGACTACAGTAGGGTTTCCATCTACAAGTGTATCAAACTATTCGAATACACGTGGTTAGTTTAGCGTTGTACCAAATTATTTGAACACACGTGGTTTGGTGGTTTACGAAGTTGGTTGTTGATATTGATCAGTAAGAGCAACTCGTGGTGAACTAGCCATTTGTAAGTCATAACACCAAGTCGGGTCATCCAGGTCCCACTTTACAGATTGTCTGGGTCTGACCTGGATTGGATCATGTGCTAAATTAATTAGTATAATGATGTGGACAAGTAGTAACGCATCATAGCATAGCCCTGCTTTTTTGTGAGCCATGCCCACTTATGTAAATTACTGTCTGTAGGTATACAGTAGCCACACCCATTGTTAGTCTGTAGGTATGCATGAATCCATGTCCATTCTTGTCTGCAGGCTTATGTAGAGCCACGCCCACTAATCAGTTATTATTTTATGAGTCATTATATAGTGCTGTGATTAACTCTATATAATATTGTGACTGGTTTTGTAAAAGCAGGCTATTTAGTGGTCATGAGCTTGTAAAAAAAAGTTCGCAAACAAGTATAAGAAAAAATTAGGAACTTTAAATTAGAGTAGGGCACCAGAGCATATAGTGCTGCAATAAAAAGTACTGAAACAAGCTGGATCGGAGTAGTACGTAATGTCCAAATACTGTAAAACAATGAGAAGTGGATATCCCTACTGTGCTAATTTTTGTTGGAAGCCATTTTACATTCATGATATTTTAGATAGAGATCATTTTGTCATATAAATTGAGTGTTAATCAGATTGTTTTCTTCATATCAACAGTTGGTCCAGTATTCACTACTAATTCACTGGGTCAGGAGGTGGTGATTGAAAGCAGTTTTACACTTGTCTGTACTGCAGAAGGTTTCCCCAGACCATCCATACAATGGTACCTCAACAATACCATTATCACTGATAGCAGTAATAGAGTTATTGTTGATACTACCTCAATGAACAGTATCACTAGTACATTGACAGTTATGGTGGCTGAGTTTAATGATTCTGGTGTGTACTACTGTGAAGCTGATAGTAGTCAATCTGGTCTTGCTACCATAAACAGTGACATAGTAAATATCACTGTAGTGGGTGAGTATATCATGCATGCACGCAAGCACGCATGCAAGCATGCACGCACGCACGCACACACACACTACACACTACTTACATACACCCTCAGCATGCCACTTAAATTCTGGTCCCATTCTGGTATATCAATGGCAAATAAACAACTATGATGTACAGTAGCACTAGTAAATGTGTAATCCACCAGTAGTCAGTCAGCCAGTCCATGTGGGGGATGGTAAGGTATGAACACATTGCTAGGATGATGTGACTATGTGTGACCATAATATTAAAATTGGGGAGTATGTGTGGGTGATCAGCTAGTAATGAATTAGCATATGCCATAAAGATACTGGAGTGTTTACAAGTGACCATGAAATTTTATCATGGCCTTCTGAATAGTGAAAGACCTCTGTGGTGAATAGGAAGGTTTCGTTAATGGACAATACCATGTGACAATCACATGGCTCTTCCAATACACTGTCAATGTATATATATCTAATCCAAAACAGCCAAGCTGTAAAAAAAGTGTGCGGCCCTCAGAAAGGCTATGGTGAAAAAAGATGTGAAATCCAAGGTGGCGGCCAAGAAATGGCTGTGATGGTAGGTTAATGGTAAAAATTTTAATAATGACAATTCAGGTAAATTTTGTGAAGCGGCACAAAAATTCACCTGAATTGTCGTCATTAAAATTTTTACCATTAACCTACCATCACAGCCATTTCTTGGCCGCCACCTTGGATTTCACATCTTTTTTCACCATAGCCTTTCTGAGGGCCGCACACTTTTTTTACAGCTTGGCTGTTTTGGATTAGATTTCATTTCTTTTTGTATTTGTATACCCCAAAGCCGGCCTATGGCCAGCTTTGGGACTTTTTTAACCTATGTTTTTTTTCTTTACTACAGGAAGAAGTAAAGATGAAGTAGATATACTTAAAATATTTTATCAGTAAATGTACAAATTATATATATAATACATATGTGACCGGATTTGCAAAAAGGGGCCTTCCACACACATCCAATTTGCCAACTTTCACAATTGATAACTTCAGATTGGAAAGAGCTATTGCCTTGAAATTTGGGCAGTGGTGATTTCTTTGCAGCTGAACTCTCCACGTGATGGTTTCTTTGTAGCTGAACTCTCTATAAAGGCAATTTCTTCTAGCTGATCTCTCTACAGGGAGATTTGTTTGTAGCTGAACTATCTACAAGGTAACTTCTTCTAGCTGATCTCTCTACAGGGTGATTTGTTGGTAGCCGAATTCTGTACAGGCGATGTGTTTGCAGCTGAGCTCTTTACAAAATGGTTTCTTTGTAGCTGAACTCTCTACAAAGTAACTTCTTCTAACTGATCTTTCTAAAGCGTGATTTGTTTGTAGCTGAACTATCTACAAGGTAATTTCTTCTAGCTGATCTCTCTACAGGGTGATTTGTTTGTAGCTGAATTCTGTACAGGTGATTTGTTTGCAGCTGAGCTCTTTACAGAATGGTTTCTTTGTAGCTGAACTCTCTACAAGGTAATTTCTTCTAGCTGATCTCTCTACAGGGAGATTTGTTTGTAGCTGAACTATCTGCAAGGTAATTTCTTCTAGCTGATCTCTCTACAGGGTGATTTGTTTGTAGCTGAATTCTGTACAGGTGATTTGTTTGCAGCTGAGCTCTTTACAGAATGGTTTCTTTGTAGCTGAACTCTCTACAAGGTAATTTCTTCTAGCTGATCTCTCTACAGGGAGATTTGTTTGTAGCTGAACTATCTGCAAGGTAATTTCTTCTAGCTGATCTCTCTACAGGGTGATTTGTTTGTAGCTGAATTCTGTACAGGTGATTTGTTTGCAGCTGAGCTCTTTACAGAATGGTTTCTTTGTAGCTGAACTCTCTAAAAGGTAACTTCTTCTAACTGATCTTTCTACAGGGCAATTTGTTTTTGGCAGAATTTTCTACAGGGTGATTTCTTTGCAGCTGAACTCTCTACATGGTGGTTTCTTTGTAGCTGAACTCTCTACAAGGTAACTTCTTCTAGCTGATCTCTCTACAGGGTGATTTGTTTGTAGCTGAACGATCTACAAGGTAACTTCTTCTAGCTGATCTCTCTACAGGGTGGTTTCTTTGTAGCTGAACTCTCTAAAAGGTAACTTCTTCTAACTGATCTTTCTACAGGGCAATTTGTTTGTGGCTGTATTTTCTACAGGGTGATTTGTTTGCAGCTGAATTCTCTACATGGTGGTTTCTTTGTAGCTGAACTCTCTACTAAGTAATTTCTTCTAGCTGATCTCTCTACAGGGTGATTTGTTTGTAGCTGAATTCTGTACAGGTGATTTGTTTGCAGCTGAGCTCTTTACAGAATGGTTTCTTTGTAGCTGAACTCTCTACAAGGTAACTTCTTCTAACTGATCTTTCTACAGGGCAATTTGTTCGTGGCAGAATTTTATACAGGGTGATTTCTTTGCAGCTGAACTCTCTACATGGTGGTTTCTTTGTAGCTGAACTCTCTACAAGGTAACTTCTTCTAGCTGATCTCTCTACAGGGTGATTTGTTTGTAGCTGAACTCTCTACAGGTGATTTGTTTGAAGCTGAACTCTCTAAATGATGGTTTCTTTGCAGCTGAACTCTCTACAAGTTAACTTCTTCTAGCTGATCTCTCTACATGGTGATTTGTTTGTAGCTGAATTCTGTATAGGTGATTTGTTTGCAGCTGAGCTCTTTAAATAATGGTTTCTTTGTAGCTGAACTCTCTCAAGGTAACTTCTTCTAGCTGATGTCTTTACAGGGTCACTAGTTTGTAGCTGAATTCTCTACATGGTGGTTTCTTTGTAACTGAACTCTCTACAAGGTAACTTTTTCTAGCTCATCTTTCTACAGGGTGATTTATTTGTAGCTGAATTCTTTACAGGTGATTTGTTTGCAGCTGAGCTCTTTAAAGAATGGTTTCTTTGTAGCTGAACTCTCTACAAGGTACCTTCTTCTAGCTGATGTCTCTACAAGGTCACTAGTTTGTAGCTGAGTTCTCTACATGGTGGTTTTTTTTGTAACTGAACTCTCTACAAGGTGACCTCTTCTAGCTGATCTTTCTACAGTGTGATTTGTTTGAAACCGAACTCTCTACAAGGTAACTTCTTCTAGCTGATCTCTCTACAGGGAGATTTGTTTGTAGCTGAACTCTCTACATGATGGTTTCTTTGTAGCTGAACTCTCTACAAGGTAACTTCTTCTAGCTAATCTCTCTACAGGGAGATTTGTTTGTAGCTGAACTCTCTACATGATGGTTTCTTTGTAGCTGAACTCTTTGCAAGGTAACTTCTTCTATTGATCTCTCCACAGGGTGATTTGTTTGTAGCTCAACTCTCTACATGGTGGTTTCTTTGTAGCTGAACAATACAAGGTGATTTTTTCTAGCTGAACTATCTCTTTTCATAGTTGCATGAACTCCCTACAAGGTAACTTCTTCTAGCTGATCTCTCTACAGGGTGACTTTTGTGTAGCTGATCTCTATACAGGTTTCTTATTTCTAGCTGATCTCTTGAATTCTCTTCAGGGTGACTGCTCTATTAGGATGACTGCTCTATTAGAGTATCTCGATCTCGCACTTGCTACACCAAGTTGGATTTCGTGTTATAACTCCGTGGCTTTAAGTCTTATTCTTCTACACCATTGATGAGCCTTTCTAAGATGATTACTCCATCTGTACAACGATTTTCAAAGCATTACCCTAAGCGGTTTATCTGGTAGGCGTGGCAAGCAGTCGTTTTTTTATTAGCTATCTCGATTGCGTAATTGTTACACACTGTTGGTTTTTTCGTTGTATCTTCCTGGTTTTTAGCTCGATTTCTTTCAAACCACAAAAGGTTTGAGGTTCAATAGTTAACCTATTCACCCACCGATTTTCAGCTTCTTCCCATACGCGGTTTACCCTGTAGGCGTGACAACATATTGGTGTTATTTTTCGTGAATAATCGCTCATAACTCTTTGCCTGTTTATCGTATTCCAGCCAAAGTTGGTACCGAGATGCGCCTTTATATCCCCCTTCTGTGTGCCAAATTTCAAGGCAATCGGATAACGCGTTCGCGTTTTATAGCAGTTTTTGTAAGTGTGCGACAAGAAAAAGAAAAATAAGAAGAAGAAAAAAAAAACGAAGAAACTGAGCCAATTTTTGAAGTCGCATATCTCGGGAACGCGCGAAGCGATTTCGCTCAAATTTGGAATGTGGAGTGCTGCAGTTGGAGGGAATGTCCACAGCAAAAATCGTCTTGTTTCATCAAGGAAGCACAGAGCTACGGAGGTGCGAAAATTGCGTTTTCTTTCTTCCTGTCAATATACTCACGGGTGTTACGCGCCGGCTTCTTGGGCCGCACGACACACTACCGTGTGTCTTGATTTGGGAAGGAGATTGTAAATGTTACAGTGCACATTATATTCATTACATATCCAAAGAAGGTTTTATACATTTATTTGCTCATACATGCAATGGTTGTCAATTGGTAATACACTGGAATATGCTGTTTAGTTGTTGGATACTAAATGTATGAAATGCATAACAAGTTGTATGAGCAGCCAAATGCTCATGTTACTATTGTGTTATATTTGTGTTGTCATTGGCTTGTGTTTGAAATACAATCGCTATTGATCAGATTTCATTGTGTCAATTCAGCAATGTAGACACCTACTACACAATATTCCTCAGCTATAGTAGGCCATACTATGGTAGTAATGCTATCCCTGTATAGCTGACAGCCTTATTCAAGTTTTTAAGTGTGTTCTTCCTATATGCTGGAAAATTCTCAGAACCCAAAAGAAATTTCCTCAATTTTCAAACTCCGTGGTGGAGATTCCATGACTTCGAAATTGAACAATTTTTCAAAGCAGGATGTGTTGGTGTAAAGTGTATAAAGCTTATCAGATCTGGTTCAATTTTTCCCACAAACTGTATGTCAAATTATCACCACAGAAAGTACAGTACAAACTTCTCTGATCCAACATCTCTGTAATCCAGAATACCTCTATAATTTTATGTACCAAAATTTCTCATTAATCTGACATCCTTATTAATCCAACACAATTTTCTCATCCAAATGAACATCGGATTATAGAAGTTTCACTGAAACTGTAGTGTAGGCAGGCAGACTAGTAATAAGTAGCTTAACAAAATAGCATATGTGACTCAGAACATTGTCAACATGTATTTTTCTCTAGCTGGCACCTATGTATAGAGATAAGTTAAATTTTAATTTTCTTATTATTGTTACATTAGGGGACCTGCCTAAGTTATTAAGCCATTGTGCTTGTTTTGTTCTACAGAACAACCGGTGATATCACCTCCATTCCATAATGTAACTTTAGGAGAGAGTATCATGTTTAACTGTACAGAGTTTGGTTCACCACCATTTACCTACCAATGGTTTATGATAGATACTCCAATAGTGACATTACTACAGAATGAGACTAGTAACACTTACAGTATAACATCAGTATTGTACAATCACACTGGACAGTATATCTGTGAAAGTAGTAACTCCCTTGGGGTATTTTCTAATTCAACACCAGCTCAACTAATAGGTGAGTATAATTAACACAGTTTGCACATGTACTGAATCCATGTTATGATGGATGATTAAAGTTTTCTGTATTATAATAATTGCCCTTTTGCAGTAATAATACATGTATTGTAGACACTCTCCTTTACAAAGATACGACAGTTTAAGAGATGAAATGGCTCAGTACTGAACTATGCCATCTACTATCTGACTTAAATGAATGTTTTGATGTTACTTCAGTAAGATTAGTAAAGGAAATGTTCAGTTGCATGACTTGTCTCAATTTCAAGTTTGTATATATATATACAGAGGGAGTAGAACAGCATGGGACTATTATTGTCCTCACCAGTGCGGTGTCCAATGATTCCATGTTTGGTTTAAATGTACGTATGTAGGTGAATGGAACATCACCACGAATAAGTCTGTTGCTTTAGTAAGGATTCCAGGGTGTCATTTTTGTTGTAGTTCCGTTCCACAGAGTTGACCACTTAACTGTACAGTAAAGTGCAAAATATTTACCACACAAGTGCAGAACAACTACGATTCACATTTGTTACACTACTCATATATAAGCTAAAAGCAAAGAGGATGTAATTTATGCATGATAACACTGCACAGATGCTGTCCTAGATTCACAAGTTCACAAGTAGTAGTAGTATAGGCACATCACTCCATCTGTGAATTGTATACCTGTAGTTGTAATTGCATTCCTTTCGTTTATACACTTTCCTTAATAATGGTGTTTATTATTGTACAAGCAAGTGAGAAGCTGTATCTCATGTTACTGCTCCATAGAACATGTCCAGTTCCTTTGGTTTAGTCCTTATTGGTTTCTATGGAGGTATGCAAGCTTAATTGTTAGGTGGTGTTAATAGTTTACAGTGTTCACTAAATTTATTACTTGGTGGACAAAACGACTGTTCAAATAGAGAAGTTTCTCTTTGCTGCACTTGAAGAGTGGTCAAATGCACTTATGAATTTATATTTGTATATATTTCATTTCTTTGCTGTATGCGTGATTATGACTAGACAGATGCTCCATGATACATACTTTTTCTATGATACAGTTCGGCCCAGCATAGTTGAACATCCTGTTGCAATACAGGCAGTCTATCCAGGAGTATCAGTCAGTTTCAGTTGTAGAGCTGAAGGATTCTCTATGCTCAGCTACAGCTGGTTTGTGGTGGCTTCTGGTTATGATATTGGAATGGAAATTGAGAATGAAACTAATCCAATGTACACTATTTCTGATCCCAGATATGATCAGGATGGCACTGGGTACTATTGTATTGCTACTAACAATGAGGGAATTGCTGTATCCAACACTGCTACACTGTCTGGTAATTTTAGTTTGTCTGTATCTTCTTGTTTGTCTTGCCTTTGATATTTGTGTGTATCTTGTTTATCATGTTTGTTTGTGTGCCACCACATCTAACAATTACAGATAAGTAATAGTCCAATGTGTAACCAATGCATGCTGCTGCCATTACATGTATATACAGAAACTATTGGAAAATGTCCACCGACACCTATATAGACTGTTGTTATCAGAAACTACAAGAGAAATTCTGTTTTTTTAGACTAGTTAATTTTTTAGTTCTTTGTTAATAATGTATATTGGTACAATCTATGATTTGGACAATTGGCTACATTTGTTCTTCCTTGCCAGATTAAACAGCAGCTGCACATACACACAATTAAACAAAACTTGGATGATGTTGTTCAAATACGGTACATATGCATATTTGTACAGTGCATTGCACAATGTAACATGTAAAGAATCATCATTATTCTTTTTTTGCTACAGTTCTCCAACCAAACATCACTGATATCATGTTCATTCCGCCATTAACTGGTTCTTTATTGTTACTCAACTTTAATGACAGTCAGTCAATGACTTGTACTGCTAGTGGTGGTCCTCGGATCATGACCATGTGGCAGTTCGATGATGATTCATTAACTGGAGCCAGTGGTTCATCATTGTTAACAGTAGCCACTGGTAGTAACAGTGTAACTTATACCATCTCATCCTCATCAACCAGTGATACTGGTACTTATTACTGTGTAGCTACTATTGATGGAATGACCAATACTTCTGATATGTACACCTTGTTTGGTAAGACATAAGTACGGCGTGTTATATATATATATATATATATATATATATATATATTGTACATTTCTATTCAAATCACCTTTGCAACCATTACCATATTGCAAACTTAGCCTAGGTATGGAAAGTCCGCAAGCGTGACTTTTGTAGATGTGCTAAATTAGACAATAACTTTTATACGCGTTTATTTGTATCCATTGCCTAAATTTTTTCGAGGGCCAATATTTTCCCCATACGTAATTATAATAATCTAATGCACCTATCAATGTGTTGCCCCACTACCCCCTCTCCCCCCCGTCTGAGTATCTACATTTCATTTCATGAAACACAATTATTATTATTATTATTATTATTGATAATGGATACACACAACACTAAAATACAAAAATATGCTTAGGCACTAGGCCTTTGTTCATATCCATGTCCTTGTTGTTTCCAATAACAGTCCAATTGTTGTTTAAAAAGAGCTATAGTGGGTGAGGATACTACATGGTGTGGGAGTAAGTTCCAAATGTTGACAACTCGTTGGGTAAAAAAATTTAATCTCTGTTTTGTTCTACACTGCTTCTTAAAGAGTTTCAAAGAATGTCCTCTGGTATTTGATGTATTCAACGTAAACAGTTTAGACCATTCAATGTCATAGTACCCTTTTAATATCTTGTAAGTTTCAATCAAATCTCCTCGCTCGCGTCGGCAGTAAAGTGAATACAATTCTAGTTTTTGTAATCTAGTTGAATATGGAAGCCCGTTGAATCCTTTAATTAGCTTAGTTGCTCTCATTTGCACCTTTTCTAGCATGTCTATGTCCTTAAGTAAATAAGGGCTCCACAACTGCACAATGTATTCCAGATGAGGCCTCACATAAGTTTTGTATAGAAACAGAAAAAGATCCTTTGACATACTCGGGAAAGTTCTTTTTATCATCCCAATAACTATGTTCGCCTTTGCTACAGCCTTCTGACAGTGGAGACTTGAGTCCAGCTTGTTGGTCACCCAAACACCCAGGTCCTTCTCATTTTCGACTACACTTAGATTTGTAAGGCTAGCTGAATCTGACACATAGTAATTAGAATCTAATGTATTTCCGATGTGCATTACTTTGCATTTGTCAATGTTCAAGCTTAGAAGAGACAGTGTTGACCATTCCTGGGCATTATTCAAGTCCTGCTGAAGCCTAAGAATATCTTCAATAGTCTCAATAATCGAGTATAGTTTGGTGTCATCAGCAAAGACTTCCAAGTCACATTGTATGGCCTCAGCTATGTCATTTATATACAAAACAAAAAGAAGCGGCCCAAGTACGGAACCCTGTGGTACTCCACTAGTCACCTCCAGCCATTCAGAAACCTCTCCATTTAAAGCCACTCTTTGCAAACGATCCGAAAGAAAATCAGTCAACCATGTTAAAATCTTACCATCAAGACCATAGCCAGCCAACCTCTGAGCGAGTCTGCAGTGAGGCACAGAATCAAAAGCTTTTCTGTAGTCAAGGTAGATGACATCAATACCATGACCCGAGTCTAGTGCAAGAGTCCAATTTTCATATGTCTCCAAAAGATTTGTGAAACAAGATTTCTTAGTAACAAAACCATGTTGACAATGTGTGACAATGTTGTTATCTTCTAAGTACTGCATTATCCTTGAGCGTATTAAAGATTCTAGGATTTTGACAACCTGTGATGTTAGACTCACTGGCCTGTAGTTGTTTGCACTAGTTTTGGAACCTTTCTTGAAGATAGGTGTAACATTCGCCATTTTCCATTCCTTAGGAAGTTTACCACTATTCAATGATTGGACAAACAACAGAAAAAGTGGTTTTGTCAGGCTATGTGCGCAATTCTTTAAAAGCTGGGGGTGCACATTGTCTGGACCAGGAGTTTTGTTGGGGTTCAAAGATTTTAACACACTATATAGATCAGATTCAGTAAATGAAATATCATTCAGTGTAGTGTTTACTTTAGTAGGAAAGTTTGGAACAGCAGAGGTATCTTCAACAGTAAATACAGATTTGAAAAAAGAACTCAAAACACCAGCAGTTTCTTTGTCATTAGTTGTGAGAGTTCCATCACTTTTTTCCAGTTGACCAATTCTAGATCGCACCTTGCTTTTGCTTCTCACATAACTGTACAACATCTTAGGATTAGATTTAAACCTTTGCATCATTAGTTCATCGTGCTTGACTTTAGCAGACCTTATCAAATATTTCACATGGTTTCGTTGGGAAGTATATTTACTATAATCCAATGGTGATTTTGTAAACTTGAAATGTGAATACAAATACTGTTTATCTCTTACAGCTTTAGAAAGACGGCTTGACCACCATGGAGGTTTGTTTGTGTTGACTTTCTTTACGACCTTAGGAACATACTTGTCTAAAAGTGATAGCATCAGATTCTTAAATAAATCCCAATTTGTTTCAATAGAGTCGTGTTGAAGTAAATCATCCCAGTCAATATTATCCAGTTCTTCACACATAGCCAAGTAGTTGCCTTTCCAATAATTGTACCTGCGTGGGGTTTCCTCGCAACTTGGAAGAACTGTGTAGCATTTAAAATCAAAAACCAAACATTCGTGGTCACTAGAACCCAAGGGAGGGTAGTGTTCTATATAATCAATTGAGTTAGGGTCATCCGTAAAAACTAAATCTAAGATGGAAGATCTTTGGGTAGGAACTTGACGAGTAGGATCCAATACATGTTGCGATAAAAAGCTGTCTAAAGTTGCGTTTAAAAACCTAACTTCAAAAGTATCTGAGTTCTGAGAACAGATACACTCCTGCCAAATAATGTTTGGAACATTGAAATCCCCCATCAAGAGGACATGAGAACACTCTTTGTAACACCATAAATTACTGATCACATCAATAAGTTTACTATTGTTGTCCTCATTAGATGAGGGTGACCTGTAAATCACACCAACAAGAAGTTGGCTACTGTCTGGTAGGGATACAATACACCACAAAGAATCATCAACAGAACTCTCCATAAACTTGTCACACATCACTGTAGGTAAAGATTCGTGAACATATAATAATGGTAATGTGGTAATGTGTGTTTGCTGCTAAGCAATGCTATGACTCGTGAACAACAAAATGCAATCCGGTGATGTTATTCAATTAGGTGACACCTTAGGTTTTGTAAGTTAAGTAATAATTCATTGTTCCATAGAACAATGAGCTTAGCAGTTTCTGCACCCCATGTAGCACAACAACAGTAGTTACAACACACATTACTTATTGCAGTAGCAAACACATTACTGATTGCAGCAGTGAACACATATTGCTACTAACACACAAAACTTATTGCAGCAGCAAACACGCATCAGCGGCAGACACATATGGCAGACACATTACTTATTGCAGCGGCAAACATACATTAATACTGGATAGCACACAACAAACACATTACTTATTACAGCAGCGAACACACATTACTACTAGCAGTAGCACACAGCAAACACATTACTTATCGTAGCAGTGAACACACATTACTACTAGCAGTAGTACACAGCAAACACATTACTTATTGCAGCAGCAAACACACATTACTACTAGCACACAGCAAACACATTATTTATTGCACACAGCAAACGCATTACTTATCACAGCAGTGAACACACATTACCACTAGCAGTAGTACACAGCAAACACATTACTTATTGCACACAGCAAACACATTACTTATCACAGCAGTGAACACACATTACTACTAGCAGTAGCACACAACAAACACATTACTTATCACAGCAGCGAACACACATTACTACTAGCAGTAGCACACAGCAAACACATTACTTATCGCAGTAGTGAACGCACATTACTACTGGCATACAGCAAACACATTACTTATTGCACACAGCGAACACATTACTTATAGCAGCAGCAAACACACATTACTACTAGCAGTAGCACACAGCAAACACATTACTTATTGCAGCAACGAACACACATTACTACTAGCAGTAGCACACAACAAACACATTACTTATAGCAGCAGCAAACACACATTACTACTGGCAGTAGCACACAGCAAACACATTACTTATCGCAGTAGTGAACGCACATTACTACTGGCATACAGCAAACACATTACTTATTGCACACAGCGAACACATTACTTATAGCAGTAGTGAACGCACATTACTACTGGCATACAGCAAACACATTACTTATTGCACACAGTGAACACATTACTTATAGCAGCAGCAAACACACATTACTACTAGCAGTAGCACACAGCAAACACATTACTTATCGCAGTAGTGAACGCACATTACTACTGGCATACAGCAAACACATTACTTATTGCACACAGCGAACACATTACTTATAGCAGCAGCAAACACACATTACTACTAGCAGTAGCACACAGCAAACACATTACTTATCACAGCAGTGAACACACATTACTACTAGCAGTAGCACACAGCAAACACATTACTTATAGCAGCAGCAAACACACATTACTACTAGCAGTAGCACACAGCAAACACATTACTTATCACAGCAGTGAACACACATTACTACTAGCAGTAGCACACAGCAAACACATTACTTATCACAGCAGTGAACACACATTACTACTAGCAGTAGCACACAGCAAACACATTACTTATAGCAGCAGCAAACACACATTACTACTAGCAGTAGCACACAGCAAACACATTACTTATCACAGCAGTGAACACACATTACTACTAGCAGTAGCACACAGCAAACACATTACTTATCACAGCAGTGAACACACATTACTACTAGCAGTAGCACACAGCAAACACATTACTTATCACAACAGTGAACACACATTACTACTAGCAGTAGCACACAGCAAACACTTTACTTATCACAGCAGTGAACACACATTACTACTAGCAGTAGCACACAGCAAACACATTACTTATCGCAGTAGTGGACGCACATTACTACTAGCAGTAGCACACAGCAAACACATTACTTATCACAGCAGTGAACACACATTACTACTAGCAGTAGCACACAGCAAACACATTACTTATCACAGCAGTGAACACACATTACTACTAGCAGTAGCACACAGCAAACACATTACTTATCGCAGCAGTGAACACACATTACTACTAGCAGTAGCACACAGCAAACACATTACTTATCGCAGTAGTGAACACACATTACTACTAGCAGTAGTACACAGCAAACACATTACTTATCGCAGTAGTGAACACACATTACTACTAGCAGTAGTACACAGCAAACACATTACTTATCACAGCAGTGAACACACATTACTACTAGCAGTAGCACACAGCAAACACATTACTTATCACAGCAGTGAACACACATTACTACTAGCAGTAGCACACAGCAAACACATTACTTATCGCAGTAGTGGACGCACATTACTACTAGCAGTAGCACACAGCAAACACATTACTTATCACAGCAGTGAACACACATTACTACTAGCAGTAGCACACAGCAAACACATTACTTATCACAGCAGTGAACACACATTACTACTAGCAGTAGCACACAGCAAACACATTACTTATCGCAGCAGTGAACACACATTACTACTAGCAGTAGCACACAGCAAACACATTACTTATCGCAGTAGTGAACACACATTACTACTAGCAGTAGCACACAACAAACACATTACTTATCACAGCAGTGAACACACATTACTACTAGCAGTAGCACACAGCAAACACATTACTTATCACAGCAGTGAACACACATTACTACTAGCAGTAGCACACAGCAAACACATTACTTATCGCAGCAGTGAACACACATTACTACTAGCAGTAGCACACAGCAAACACATTACTTATCGCAGTAGTGAACACACATTACTACTAGCAGTAGCACACAACAAACACATTACTTATCACAGCAGCGAACACACATTACTACTAGCAGTAGTACACAGCAAACACATTACTTATCGCAGTAGTGAACACACATTATACTACTAGCAGTAGCACACAGCAAACACATTACTTATCGCAGCAGTGAACACACATTACTACTAGCAGTAGCACACAGCAAACACATTACTTATCGCAGTAGTGAACACACATTACTACTAGCAGTAGCACACAACAAACACATTACTTATCACAGCAGTGAACACACATTACTACTAGCAGTAGCACACAGCAAACACATTACTTATCACAGCAGTGAACACACATTACTACTAGCAGTAGCACACAGCAAACACATTACTTATCGCAGCAGTGAACACACATTACTACTAGCAGTAGCACACAGCAAACACATTACTTATCGCAGTAGTGAACACACATTACTACTAGCAGTAGCACACAACAAACACATTACTTATCACAGCAGCGAACACACATTACTACTAGCAGTAGCACACAACAAACACATTACTTATCACAGCAGCGAACACACATTACTACTAGCAGTAGTACACAGCAAACACATTACTTATCGCAGTAGTGAACACACATTATACTACTAGCAGTAGTACACAGCAAACACATTACTTATCGCAGTAGTGAACACACATTACTACTAGCAGTAGTACACAGCAAACACATTACTTATCGCAGTAGTGAACACACATTACTACTAGCAGTAGTACACAGCAAACACATTACTTATCACAGCAGTGAACACACATTACTACTAGCAGTAGCACACAGCAAACACATTACTTATCGCAGCAGCGAACACACATTACTACTAGCAGTAGTACACAGCAAACACATTACTTATCACAGCAGCGAACACACATTACTACTAGCAGTAGCACACAACAAACACATTACTTATCACAGCAGCGAACACACATTACTACTAGCAGTAGTACACAGCAAACACATTACTTATCACAGTAGTGAACACACATTACTACTAGCAGTAGTACACAGCAAACACATTACTTATCGCAGTAGTGAACACACATTACTACTAGCAGTAGTACACAGCAAACACATTACTTATCACAGCAGTGAACACACATTACTACTAGCAGTAGCACACAGCAAACACATTACTTATCGCAGCAGCGAACACACATTACTACTAGCAGTAGCACACAGCAAACACATTACTTATCGCAGCAGCGAACACACATTACTACTAGCAGTAGTACACAGCAAACACATTACTTATCGCAGCAGTGAACACACATTACTACTAGCAGTAGCACACAGCAAACACATTACTTATCGCAGCAGCGAACACACATTACTACTAGCAGTAGTACACAGCAAACACATTACTTATCGCAG
Organism: Dysidea avara; assembly: GCF_963678975.1. NCBI lineage: Eukaryota > Metazoa > Porifera > Demospongiae > Dictyoceratida > Dysideidae > Dysidea > Dysidea avara. The sequence goes on along the minus strand of NC_089276.1, from coordinate 6,734,568 downwards.
TAGTGAACACACATTACTACTAGCAGTAGTACACAGCAAACACATTACTTATCACAGCAGTGAACACACATTACTACTAGCAGTAGCACACAGCAAACACATTACTTATCGCAGCAGCGAACACACATTACTACTAGCAGTAGTACACAGCAAACACATTACTTATCACAGCAGCGAACACACATTACTACTAGCAGTAGCACACAACAAACACATTACTTATCACAGCAGCGAACACACATTACTACTAGCAGTAGTACACAGCAAACACATTACTTATCACAGCAGTGAACACACATTACTACTAGCAGTAGCACACAGCAAACACATTACTTATCGCAGCAGCGAACACACATTACTACTAGCAGTAGTACACAGCAAACACATTACTTATCACAGCAGCGAACACACATTACTACTAGCAGTAGCACACAACAAACACATTACTTATCACAGCAGCGAACACACATTACTACTAGCAGTAGTACACAGCAAACACATTACTTATCACAGTAGTGAACGCACATTACTACTGGCATACAGCAAACACATTACTTATTGCACACAGCGAACACATTACTTATAGCAGCAGCAAACACACATTACTACTAGCAGTAGCACACAGCAAACACATTACTTATCACAGCAACGAACACACATTACTACTAACACACAGCAAACACATTACTTATTGCAGCAGCGAACACACATTACTACTAACACACAGCAAACACATTACTTATCGCAGCAGCGAACACACATTACTACTAGCAGTAGTACACAGCAAACACATTACTTATCACAGCAGCGAACACACATTACTACTAGCAGTAGCACACAGCAAACACATTACTTATCACAGCAGCGAACACACATTACTACTGGCATACAGCAAACACATTACTTATCACAGTAGTGAACGCACATTACTACTGGCATACAGCAAACACATTACTTATTGCACACAGCGAACACATTACTTATAGCAGCAGCAAACACACATTACTACTAGCAGTAGCACACAGCAAACACATTACTTATCACAGCAACGAACACACATTACTACTAACACACAGCAAACACATTACTTATTGCAGCAGCGAACACACATTACTACTAACACACAGCAAACACATTACTTATCGCAGCAGCGAACACACATTACTACTAGCAGTAGTACACAGCAAACACATTACTTATCACAGCAGCGAACACACATTACTACTAGCAGTAGCACACAGCAAACACATTACTTATCACAGCAGCGAACACACATTATACTACTAGCAGTAGCACACACATTGCATAGTAGTAGCATACACAATACTTACTACAGCAGCAAACATGCATTACTTATTGCAACAGAAAACATACATTACCCACACATTACTTATTGCAGCAGCCAACACTTATTGCAGCAGCCAACACTTATTGCAGCAGCCAACACTTATTGCAGCAGCCAACACTTATTGCAGCAGCCAACACTTATTGCAGCAGCCAACACTTATTGCAGCAGCCAACACTTATTGCAGCATCCAACACTAGCACACACATTACATAACAGTAGCACAAACATTATTTATTGCACAGTACTTATAGCAGCAGCAGACATCATAGCTGGAAGAATTACAGCGACAACTGTAGGATATAAGGCTGAAGTGTAATATGTAAGCACAGAAGTTATCATAATATGTAAGGCAGCAAAACACCCTCAATCCTCAGCTACCAATATTATGTTTGAGAAGTGAAAATAGGTAATGGATTAAAGGGGTCTTATACAGAGGTACACATCGATTCCTACTAATCTGAGGGGTGGGTTAATAGAGAGATAAGCCAGCTCAAGGTAGATTGCTGTTTAGTCAAATGCAGCCTTTCCACTATCACTGTAGCTTTTATAGTCTACGCTAATTTGTGAAGAAAGTTCTAGAATCCTCTGGAGAAACTAAGATATAATTAGATTTGTTAAGTCATGCATGATGTGTAATTAGATTCATTTATTGCTGACACATTCCCCATCCCAGAAGCCATTTGTGACCTCTGTGGTATTGTAGTTCATAGCATGTACGTGGCATGAGCCTGCAATCAATACAAATGGCATGATGCAACCAGTTAGACAACCACATATCCAGTCTCACTATTATGTTAACTTTAATTTGTTGGTATGCAACAAATATCATCAATAATTTTACTGTAGCATGCCGTATACAGCTATATGCCTGCATCAACCACTGCAATGTAGCTATAACTCTCCAATAGAGCAGTCAAATATTCTTATAGAACAGTCAGAAAATGATTTTTGTACATGATGTCACTACTGAAATTTTAAATCAACAATCACAAATGTTTATTTAACTGTACTCAGAGCAGTCGTCAAGTACATTCCACATTTTTTCGTAAAATTAGATATTAGTTGCGAGGGGGTGGTTTTGGCAATATAAATCGCGTTTAGCATGCCATTATTGCTTAAAATGTATGTAATCTATTCTTCGCTAGAAGTTTGTACTTGTGCTGAGCAATCATTTCCATAATTCAACACACTTAAAGGTGCTTATGTGCATGAGACTGCATTATTTGTTGGATTACGGAGCAATTTTTTGCTAAATCGGACAACTCTGGTCTCAGCCAGATGGTCAACAAGCTTCGATCTTCACCATATTCTGCACACAGGTACTTGACTTGGAGGTGATTACTGCAGTAAATGTTGTAGTATTTCCTGTAAGTCTGCTGTGCTCCAGATCACGAAACGTCTATTTTTTGCCGATCGACCATGCGCGCGACGTCACTACCAAATATTAATTAATTATGTTAAACTACCTATACTCCATAGTAAGAGTGGACAACCTCTCAAAGCTTCAGAGAGAGTTTTGGCCCAAAAAATAAGATTGCAAATTACGATGGCAAAAAATCAATTGAATTTAAGGTATTTTGCATTATTTTCACTAGAAGAGATGGGCAAAATTTGCTGCCACTCTAGTGTTTTCTTGATTAGACCTAATCCTATACATGACTATAGCTTGTAAGTTAATTTGAAGATATCGATTTTTTGGTTTGCGGACCCTACCAAATCACCAAGGAATCGTAAGGTCACCTCTCAGATTTTGATGAAACTTGGTGTGTTTGGAGTACCTATGGTACTCATCACCCATACCAATTTTTGGCCCCATACACCACACAGTTTTAGATGTATGACCACAAATATTTTGAATATTTCATGAAAAATTAGTCAGTCTTGAGTTACAAAATTACTGTAGCTCATCACCAAAGTTTCAGTGATTAAAGACTGTTGATTGACCTTTCAAGTGATCCATAAATTATGGGATATCAACTTAATTAAGGTTTAAAAGGGCTCTATTAAAAACTTCAATCCTTAATATTTCAAACAGTGCTGCTTCAAATTCTTTGAATTTTTACTGAATAATTATTGGATCATGGTCTATTGTTGATAAAATTTTCGTGGTAGGACCACAATGGGTTCAAGAGATATAATTAAATATGTTGTGGTATGTAGTGGCTATTATTGCTCTATGGGAGCGTACACCTCTAATAACCACTCTTAATAAAGCCATGCCAAATTTGCCTTACACAGTGAAGATGTCCAAGTACAGTGCAATTTGTATTAGTGACCACCTGCATTGAAAGACCACCTTTGTGCTACAATTATTTAGTCAGATTTACTGTTTTGTTTTCCAATGCAGCTGGCTTATACAGCGATCCTTCTTGAACAAGTGGATTTGAAAATGCCTTTTGTATTAAGTAAAATCCACACTTCACACTATTTACCGATATTGGGTACTTTATAAATGAATAAATTAGTAAACTTTCCAACATTTACAAAAAAAACAACAACATTTGTGTGGTGCATTGCCCCCTGATTTAGGGTGGATGGCATGCAACGTTTAGAATTGCATGATGCTATTATGGGCACAATGCTTCACATGGGCGCATCATGTGGGTCATCATTTCAAATTGAGTATACAACTTCTTTATAGCAGTATAGCATTTTCATCTAAAGTGAACTGGTGCTATTACTTTTTTTACAGCTAAACTCCAAATGTTTTGGTTTAAAAACAGCTGACAGTTTTTGAAGTTTTTGAAAATTACATTATGTGGGTTACATAGGTTCAGTGGAAAAGTAAAAATTAATATAGGTAGCTTGATAGCCAGGACTCTTATTAATTGCCCCAATTAACAATACCATAAGAATTAACAATTAAGCACATGCATGCACTCATACCTTTGGCCAGACACTTTATGAGTTTTCTAATACGAACTATTTATCATGGTTCCATATAATCAAAACTGCTTTTACTGTCTTCAAAGTGTGCACAGTAGTGAAATACATTTAAAAATGCCTTAGTAAATTTCACACATGTATTATAATGTGTACAAAGTAAAACCCTGGAGCCAAAATAACATTATGAGGTCAGTGCCGATGTGTACTCCATTAAAATAATGAGCAAGTGCCATAGTTCTCAAGCTGTCCAAGTTACAGGGTGGCTGCATAATATTATTTAGTGTGGCTTTGGCCTATGTAAGTGTACTGTACTACTGTGGTGGTAAATTAAGAAGATAACTAATGGATACATGGTGGTGTCCATGTTCAATACTGTTTGCTATAGTCAGGACAAGCTTAAGGTGGGACGGTGGGACTATATGGTAAATCAGACTAAAAATGGAAATAAACTGGAGTACAAAGGTGGTCTTTAAACACAGATGGTCACTAATACAAGTTGCAGTACTGGAAAGTTGGCATGGCCTTATTAGGAGTGGTTATTGGAGGTGTAGACTCCCATACAGCAATAATAGACACAAAATTCCACTACATACCACAACATATTTAATTACATCTCTTAAACCCATTCTGTTTATGCAGATGCAGTTTCAGCATACTTACTACCGAGTATTTATGGCTTCCCTGATACATTTTCTATTACTTGATTGCACATCCGTTGTCAGTCACACACAGTCGTACTACAATGACTCATGCGAAAACCAACCAATGAAAGGTGAGCAGACACATTTAAAATCCAAACAAATAGTCCTATAGCTATTTTTCACGTGACAAAAGAATTGTAAC